>NC_039358.1:225764969-226064969 GCF_003573695.1 Papaver somniferum
TTTTTTTCTTTTTTTTTTTTTTTTTGGTTAACTTCTCAAACTTGTATGTGACTGTGACCATTCTGATTTCATTTATTTTGGTATTTATATGATCCAATCGTTAATCATTGTCTAGTTTCTCATACGCTAGTTTTCAAAATAATATTCTCATATTCTAAGTGTAAATCTACGTTACAGAATACAACACCAACCAATTTCTAGAGTTAGCAGCATCTCTTTGGATTTTTTTTCCTTCTTCTTTTGAAAATAAATCTAACTCTTTGGATCTCTAGATATTAATATATATGGGGTGTAAATTTAATCCTCATCTTTGTTGGGGTTGTGCTTGCTTCCTCGTTATGTTCGTAGGAGCTGTATGTCTAGTCGTATTTTTAAATGTCGTCCCTGCTAAGAAAATGAAGTTTCATGTGATTGATGCTTCATTAACAGAGTTCTACTTGACCAATGAAGACATACTTCATTACAATCTCGCAGTCAATATCTCCGTCAGGAACAGTAATAAGATTACACAAATTCTTTATGATAATATTCGCTCAAAACCTTCTTGTTACGGTAACGATTTGGGTTTCGTTTCTTTGCCATCATTCCGACAAGGCACTAAGAATACAACGTTGCTTTATCCTGTATTTCAGGGACAAACCGCGATCAAATTACGGGGTTCTCATCTTAGGGATTTCAATAATGATCAGAGGGATGGAAGTTACAGCATTTATGTACATATTTACTTCTCCCTCCAATTGAAGCATGCTGGTGGTGGAAGGAGCATCGAAACCGATATCAGAGTTAAATGTGGATTATTGAGACTTAATCTTTTGGATTCTTCTTCGTCGTCGTCAGATAAGCAATCATCAGAAACTGGTAATTTGTTTAACACTAAAAGGTGCAAAGTATATGGTACCGAGCAAATTTAATCATCATTAGATTGAAGTTTTGAGATCTCACGCCGGCCTTGAGCAAATTCAATGAAAGTCAACTTGGGGTATCAAAAGGCTTTTCCATTCTTAGGGGCCGATGAAGATTTATTATTTTTATTGATTATTTAATATAATTATGTTATACATGTTGTTACAATAAAAATGAAACCATTGTTAACGGACGTTGTGGTCATAATTTATTCGCAAAATGGGTCATTTGTCCAAATATTTTTGAAACATGGTTTAAATGGACGAGTAAAAATTAGTATGAGTGAAATGAAACTGGATTCATCCTGACTTAAACTTAAAAAATTGCAAGGATGAAACTGGATGCATCCTTATGTAAATTAAAAATTAAAAAAAATATTTGAAAATGAGTAGGATGAAACCGTTTACATCCTTGCTATTTTTACATTTTTGTCCATTTAAATAGTATCAAAATCTAAATATCCTTTTCATCCAGGAATTGTTGATTTTGGTCTTTTTAACCAATTTTGTGTAATTTATTTTTGCTGCAATACGTGATTCATCTCACCACCAGTGGACAATCCTGAATACTATGACACGCTGCATAGAATCATCTTTTATATTTTAAATTCTTTTACTTTTATCGGTCATTACCAGGAGTTCCTCCAAAATGTCTTTAGGGATATACTCACCATAACTTGAAGGTGATGAGAAACAATTTCACTGTTTCTCGCCAACGAGTAAAGTTCTTTCCATCAAAATATTCTAAATGATCCGAATTATGTCGGATAAAAATGTCACCCTCCATATATTGGGATACTGGTCTCTGAGTACAAGGGATGAGATCATTGCTGGTCAAGCAAGAAAGAGAAGTAAATAAAGCTGGACAGTCATGTTTCTAAATTTCCACTCCGCTTCTTTTCACTCTTCAAATTGTGTATTCCATACTCATCATTCGTTTTGACATTTTTTGGTCAACTTCTCAAAGTTCTGTGTCTGACCAATATTATATTTGTTGTTTTATATATAAGAAGATCCAATCATCATCTAATTTAACAGAGAATTTGTCATAGCTTTGTGTTTGTTTGTTCTCCCTTTCGATTTCTTGCGTATGCTAAGTTGAAACCTAAGTTGTGGAATTCAACAACACCCAACAACTATTTCATCCTTCCAAATTAGCAACATCTCTTTTTGAATTTTGAAAATTAAATCTCTTTTAATTTGGATATTTAGCTATTTATATCTACTTATGGGGGATTTTTGTTATGGTTCATGTTTTTTGGTTATATGTCGCTGGGTTTTTGGCCTTCTCATCCTCATGGGAGGAATTGTATGCATAGTCGTATTTTTAGAAGTCCTCCCATATGATAACATGAAGTTTCATGTCATTGATGCTTCCTTATCAGAGTTCTACTTAACCAATGACGATATACTTCATTACAATGTTGCAGTAAATATCTCTGTTAGGAACAGCAATAAGGTTGAGCGTATTTCTTATCGTGCTATTCGCTCTAATCCTTCATGTTATGGAAAAGATTTGGCTTCCATTTCTTTGCCGTCTTTCTGGCAAGGCACCAAGAATACAACATTACTTCATTTTGTATTTCAGGGACAAACATCGGTCAAACTACGGGGTTCTCATCTAAGGGATTTCAATTATGATCGGAGAGATGGAATTTATAGCATTTATGTATATCTCTACCTTATCACCCGATTAAAGTATGCTGGCGGAGGAAAGAGCGGTGGAAGAGATACCGTAGTTAAATGTGGATCATTCAGGCTTCATTTGTTGGGTTCTTCTTCTTCCAATAATCAAACAGGTTTTGGAGGCTTATTTCACACTAAGAGGTGCGATGTATATGGAGCCGATAATTAACTCCGTGAATTGCCCCAAAGCTCGTTTTTTGTTTTAAAGTGTTGAATGGCATATTAAATCGTGAATCAAAAATTCATAGCCAATATTCATAATTTGTATAGCTATTGTATTATTATGTTGATATATGTGACGTATTTTACTTTGAAGATGTTTATGTTAGTGTACACCCATACATAGGTTAATGTATTGAGAGAAAGAAAAATTACACAAATACAAAGGTTATTGGTGCATTGGTTGCTTGACACCATGTTCAAAGAAAATGATTACTTAATCTATGCATGGTGCATAGGTTAACATTTGCCTAATATACATATGCAATAATAACCATTAATAATCTCTATTCTCTACCTTTGAGTTTTTATTCCAGTTTCCAGGATGTATCACAAACTGATTAATAAAATGAAGGTTGAAAATGTTTCGCAATTGTAGTTCAGGCCGGCCAACGTTGAGGAAAGTCAAGGCATCAAAATATTTCCACCGACGGAGAATTGGAGATGTGAGAGCTATGTATGTTAATGATTGAAATATGATTGATTAATGATGAAAGTAAGCGGCGCCTGCAATCATTATCCATTTATAATTGGGTTCGAATATTCCAGACAGCATGAAAAGCATATATAACAGCCCTAGCACATTAAAGACGCCTCTCTGGCACTTATGGTTCTTCAGCTCTAAGTTAGCTTTCAGCTCCAACAGCAGATAAACATCATTTATCTTTTTTCCGGGAGGTAATAGTGTAGAAAAATGGTGATAACAACTACATTTTCCATGATGTATTTTTGAATTTTATCTCTTTATGGTTTTATGTTAAAATAAGTTGTTCCTCCATTTCAAAGTTTTGATATGTACTTCATTCCGTTCAGTTGGAGTATGTAGCCGTGGAAGGGCCAAGTAGTAGATGCCAAACATGACTACATGACAGCATAAATCAAGGTGACGTCTCATTGTACATTCCAATTGTAAAATACACAAGTCACTGATATTCCACGTTACTTTTTCGGGGAAAGAATGGAAACGTCGCCGAAGTTAAGTGTGGACTGGGACTTCGTTTAATGGGTCGTTCTCTAGCAGTAGGTATTCCCTTATCCTACTGCAATGGATGTGTAACAGCCATGCAACCCTCAAATTAAATGACTACAACCGCAAATTAACCTTGGTTTTACCTAAAATACCACCCACGCATTTCCTAATTACCACCCGTGTTAAGAGAAAAAAAATTATACTTATTCTGAAGTTGGTAATAAAAAATCACCTCCTTCTCCCGTATCCATGTGAAGGCACACTTAGGCACGTGTCCAACCAAAATTTAGCTAAAAAATCTTTAGCTATTAATATTTTGCCGGATATTTTCTAGATTTTTTTTTCTTTTTTGCATATCTTAATAAATCCGTTTAGATTTTGTTCAAGAAAAATAGGTAACAAAACAGATTACAGAATATTTTCCATCTAACAAGATATTCGTAATCAACCCATATATGGTATTTTTAGCTATAAAATAGGTAAAAACTAAGACATTCCTAGGTTACGGTTTGCAAGTTTATGTATTCTAGGCTTTTACTCTATTCCACGCTACAGCTGAGAATAGTATTAGTGATCTTGTCAAAAGAATGGTTGAGAAAAAAAAAGATCAAGTGTACTCATTGATTTATTTGCTTTTGACGTTAGCCGTTGTTGCTCTTACCAGTTGCTACTGCTACCGTAGAAAGAGTATTTTCCGGTATGAAAATTGTGAAGACTCGGCTACGCAATTGAATGGCAGATGAGTGAATGAATGATAATTTGCTTTGTTATATTGAAAAAGACATTTTTGATGCTATTGATAACAAGGTTATTGACCGTTCCATAAAATGAAAAATCGTCGTGGACAATTACCAAATGTGTTAATTTAATAAGTAACTTATTATTTTTTTTATTTTTCACAAAAATAAATAAAATAGTGATTTTTTTATAAAGTGCCTCTACCAGCATAAAGTTCTGGATCCGCCACTGCCAACTGCTGATCGCATATCTCAGATATCACCTCCTTCTCCCCCGGCTTCTGATCACATATCTCATATAGTAGTTGCTGCCACTGCCTTCAAGTTGCAACAGATGAATTAACCATATATAACATCAAGATTTGAATATTATTAAGATTTAAATTTAAATTTAAATTTTGATCTTCATCTTAATTTAGTTTTTAATTTTTAGATGAAGTTAGGTCTTAATTTATTTTCATGGTTTAAGTTTAAACTTTTGATACAGACAAATAAAGTTTTAGTTTTAATCTAAGTCACGTTTTCAATATCGAGAAATTCTTATTGAATTCCAATAAGAACAAATATTAAGGCCTTCCCAATTTAACGAACTATTCAATCAATGGATATGTGAATGCAGTTTTAACTTTTATGAAGAGAGGAGGTGTTGGTGGTGACATTGGTGGTGGTAACAGGGGTTACTGCAGAGAAGATGGTAAGTATCGATTACCCCCTCTAAGTTAGGTCTACAACTAATATGTTTTTAGACCATGGGTGGTAATTAGAAAATCTGTGGGTGGTATTTAGATAAAACCATTATTTTTATTCTTCAAATAGTAACTCCACCACGATCTATTATTCGATTGTCATTTTCAATAAAAAAAAAAAAAAAAAAGATTATTCTCATTGTGGAAGCACAATGGATATACATGTTAGGAAATTGGAATGATTGAAATTATCAACTGACTAACCAGCACCAGGAGGTCATCACTAAGTCCAACTTTCTGAATTTCCACTCTTCTTTTCCTGGTTCAAGTTGTGTATTATCATATATATAATATATATCATCTGCTTTGACTTTTATTTTATTTTTTGCCCAGCCTCGCAAAGTTCTGTATCTAATCATTTTTTGTTGTGCACTATATTAGATCCCACCATTATCTAATTTCTTAGAAGATTATATGAATTTTCTGTAAGTATAGTTTTACTTCTGATTTCGTGCATAAGCTAAGCTTAAATCTAAGTTCAACACCCTACTATTTCATCATTCTAAAATTAGAATAACATCTCTTTGGATTTACTTTGATTTTTTGAAAATAAATTTACATCTCATCGTCGGAGATGAGACATGTGGGGGATTTTTGTTTAGCTGCCAGTTGTTGTTCTTGCGTGCTCATCTTCATCGGAGGATTCATATGTCTGTTCGTATTTTTAAGTGTCGTCCCATATCAACACATGAAGTTTCATGTTAACGATGCTTCATTAGCAAAGTTCTACATAACTAATGATGATATACTTCATTACAATCTAGCAATAAACATCTCTGTCAGGAACAGTAACAAGATTGAGCGTATTTTTTATCAAGGTGTCCGCTCTGAAATTTTCTGTTACGGTAAGAATTTAGCTTTGGTTCCATTGCCGTCTTTCCGGCAAGGCACTAAGAATACAACATTACTTCATCCTGTATTTCAGGGACAAACCTCGCTCAAGCTAGGAGGTTCTCATCTTAAAGATTTCAATATCGATCAGAGAGATGGAAGTTATAGCATTTATGTTTATCTCTACCTTACCACCCAATTAAAGCATGCTGGTGGTGGCAAGAGCGGAAAAAGTGATTTCATAGTTAAATGTGGATTATTCAGACTTCGTTTGTTGGGTTCTTCTTCTTCTTCTTCTTCTTTAGATAATCATCAATCCGGAATTGGTGGCTTGTTTAAAACTAGGAGGTGCAAATTATATGCCGACCGCGACGATACTGATTATAATCATTATTAGATTTGAGGTTCGAGACCTCTAACTTTCGGTTACTTCTTCCTGGATGTATCCAAAACAATTAAGTATCAAGGTTGAAACTTGAAAGTGGCTCTGTATATGTTTAAATCTAGCCTTGGGCCACAGTAAATAAAAGGGTGTTACCATTTATCCGTAGGTAAGCTTAGTTTAGTTTCTTCCTTCTATATACCAAAGACCAAAACCCGTTTATAATAACAAGTACCGGGGTGGGTAGGAGACAATATTAACTCCCGAAAATTGGACATAATTTTTACGGCGGCCTAAGCCTTGCACAACCCGTAAGCTTAGTTTAGTTTCTTCCTTCTATATACATCATTTGAAATTTTATTTTCGTTTTCTTAATAATTCTCAAGTTTCTGTGCTTGACCATTTCTTTTTTTGTATATGCTAAGATTCAATCATTATCAAATTTCTCATAAACTTATATATCTGAACTTTCTGTTTGTTTTATTTTAAATCTGATTATGTGAATATGTTAAATTCACGATAAGTTCTGCCTTTCTCATTAGATATTCAAGATATTTATACGTCAACATGACTTGGTCAACATGACACAAGACTTGTAGAATACGAGAACTAAGACTTGTAGAATACGAGCACTCTTCCTAATATAACGTGAAGAGTATATGCACAACACAAGGCTGATAGAGTCTGTTTTCTATACCCTCCCTCAAGATGGAGCATGGAGATCACAAATGCCCATCTTGGACAAAAGAAACTGAAACTGAGTTTTTCCTAATGCCTTTGTGAAGATATCAGCCAATTGCACCGTTGTAGGAGTATAAGAGGGTGATATAATCTTCCGTATGATGGCATCTCTGACAAGATGACAGTCAACTTCAATATGTTTTGTTCGCTCATGAAATACTGGATTCTGAGCAATGTATAGGGCCGATTGGCTATCACAAAATAAATTCATCCCATGCATATGGTGAACTCCTAAATCACCAAGTAACTATTTCAACCACTTCAACTCACATGTTACTGATAGGCTTTCGGGATTGCCTATTTATAATAATAACCGCAATCGCACGGTGTCTAACTAGTAGACAGAGGCAAGTACGGGTCGTTCCCATAAGGAGCGGTGGAAATATTAATAATCAGTATTCCTAATTAACTAACCAGAAATGATGTTTTGGGATTTTTGAAAAAATATAAACAAAGAAAATAAATTAAACCAATAAAACGAATACAAAGAAAGAATCGGTAACCAGGGTTTATAATATCCACCACTATTTCTATTCAATTACTGAAATGAAACATAACTCCTGAATATTTGTCTATTGTCCGTTCTATCGATATCACCTATTATAAGTATTAGAATCGCAAATATCACTGGGACACCTTAAGCATGGCACATCAAAAGATTAAACCCAAACATGCACCATCAAATTGCGTTAGCGAGAAAATTATACGAAACTAAATTTAGGTTCACAAATAATACCTGGCCATTTCTAAGCATACCCCATCAAAGGATTTAACCCAAGCATGAAACATCAAATAATAAGATAAATATATTTGTGTTCCTAACAATTATGCGCAAAGGTTATTGTATATAAAACCGGTGAAGCAACAACACATATCATCATAAATCAATAAACAAAAATCAATAGATAATCTAAAACTCAATGTGCTTTCAACATAAACCCTAGCTATAAAAATCTAACAAAACATGACTTTCTCAAAAGCCATAAACATATTCAAGAGAGATTGATTAATCAAAATGGAATAGAAAATGAAACTTCAAACCCTCGACTTTGGCTGCAGCTTCCGTTTGCCGGATATCTTTTTCTCTCCTTCGCGGCTCCAGTAGCCGGCCTCCCCTTTTCTGTTCTCTACAGAAGTATATATAGGTGGGTGTTGTCGAGATTCCAATGAGGTCCCAGCACACATTCGCCCAAGCCCAGTCCATAAGCAGCATCCATTACCAAATCCAACTCCATATTCAGAACCCGACACATGATTCTATCTCCCTGGTCATGCATCAGCTTCGTTGGCGATCAGTACGACTGATTCTCTTACACTTGCAAACCACGTCTCTGCCATGAACTGTTGTCATTTCTTCTCCGTCTCCATCGATTTGCAACACATAGACGCTTCTCCATCTTCGCTGCACCAGTTCTTCTCTGTTTCGAACAGCAACCAAAACACCCCAAACTCCAAAGACGTCGCTGCTGTAGAGACCGAGAATGACCATCACTGCCAACTGCGACAACAATTCTTCTTCCGGCCACTGCCAATGGATTAAACACACTCCAATACACAGCCATATTCAGTCCGATATACTAAATTTCTACACCGGCAGTAGCAGCTACTTAGTTTCTTCCCATTTAATCACCACCAATTCGACAATTCACTCAGCCGGCACTCGCAGTAAGAACCCATTTCAGAGCTGAGCTCTATCTAGACAACACACGCATCCTTGAACAACGAATCAAGCCACAACAAACCTTGTCTTGTCGCTGCCAAGCCAATCTCTCACGTGTCTTAATCTTTCGAGAGCAATCACTGTTAGCATGACAACAACAACCCAAATTCTGTACCAAAATAACTTCACTGCATGCAAAGATTTCATGACATGCCTTTTGGACTTCAGGAACACCTCCCATCGATATTGCTCAGATAAGCTTGATTTCATCTTTTAGTTCAGTTGGTCGAGAGATAGAGGACAAGACGACTGTTACCAGCTTTATATCCCCTTCCCTAGCACAACTCCATTCTCATTCGCATCTGCAAGCACTGATGTCGATGTCTTGGTCAGAGGACTCGAACTTCAGTTGGTTGTTGACGATTTCCTGGCGTAACTTCGACTCCATTTTCTGTCAGGATTTTCTTAGGGAATCACTGACAACCGCGGAATAACGGATCTTGAGATATTATGATGAATAATAAGTAAACCAAGCACAAGCAACTATAATAATACGAGAAAGATAAATCAACTCACAAGACACAAGATTTATAGTGGTTCGACCAATACATACAACTTGTATATAATGTCTACGTCCACTTCGAGCTGCACCAACTCAAATCCACTATGAAGAAAAACGATTACAACGTCGTGTGAATCGCAGAAAACCCTTGGTTACACCGCAACAATTACCCGAGACGATAACCTTGTCTCTTGTTCCTCACCAATATGCTATCACAACGAAACCCTAGCTTTAGCCCTAAAAGCTATACAAGAAATGTCTCACCGATCTCTTAATCGTTTTCTACACAATGCACAAATTCTACAAGGCCTAACTACCTATTTACATAGGTTACAAACTTGGCCACCAAGAATTCTAACCGGTTTTGGAAACCCCTTCCCTAAATAACCATGGCTAACTTTAGGAATTAATTAATTCGTCTTCAATAACTAACAATCTCCCACTTTGAAGACTTATTGATTGTCGTCCATTCTTCAACTTTGGATTGACGGTACTAAAACATCTTCCTTGTTAGTGCGACTCCCTTCCCAGATCCTCATTCTGAGAGACCAACTAAAGCCTTGCAGAGCTTTAGCTTGTCTGATGTAACTCCCTTGGTAAACATATCCTCCGGGTTCTTCGAACCAAGAATCTTCTCGAGCTTCAACTCTCCTTCTTCCAAGAGATCCCGAATGAAATGATAACGGATATCTATATGCTTCGTCCTAGCATGATAGGATGAGTTCTTGGCTAAATGTATAGCACTTTGACTGTGCTAAACAGAACATTATCTCCTTGTTCCTTGCCAAACTCAGCTAATAATCCTTGTAACCAAATCATCTCCTTGCTCGCTTCCGTCACCGCTACGTACTCCGCTTCCGTAGTAGACAATGTCACCAACTTCTGTAACCTTGAGTTCCAACTCACTGCAGCTGACCCCATAGTATAAAAATAACCGGTCGTACTTCTCCTTTTATCTACATCACCCGCGAAGTCTGCATCCACATAACCCCTCAAAATAGAACCACCTTTTCTATAGCACAATGGTACGTTTGTGTTACCTCTCAAATACCTGAGAATCCACTTCACAGCTTCCCAATGTTGTTTTCCTGGGTTGCTTGCATATTTACTCACTACTCCCACTGCATGTGCAATATACGGTATCGTGCACACCATAACATACATTAGACTCCCAACAGCCGAAGAATATGGTACGTTAGCCATGTACTCCTTTTCTTCATTTTTTTCGCACACTGCATACTTGAAAGACGAATTTGACTTCCAAGTGGAGAACTAACTGGTTTAGCATTCTCCATATTGAACCTTTTCAACACTCATTCAATATATTCAGCCTGACTAAGCATAAGTATACCCTTAGCTCTGTCTCTTATGATCCTCATACCAAGAATCTTCTTTGCTTCACCAAGATCTTTCATAGCAAACTCACTTGCTAATTGTTTCTTCAAATTCTCAACTTCTTGTAGAGATGTTCCGGCAACCAACATATCATCCACATACAGTAGTAATATGATGTAGTCAGAACCATTCCTTTTGAAGTAACAACAATGATCTGCATTACACCGTGAGTAACCACTTCTATGCATGAAGTTATCAAACATCTTGTACCACTGTCTCGGGTCTTGTTTTAGACCATAAAAACTCTTCTTTAGATTGCACACCATCTCTTCCTTGCCTTTTACTATGAATCCTTCTTGCTGCTTCATGTAAATTTCTTCATCTAGGTCACCATGAAGAAAAGTTGTCTTTACATCCAACTGTTCAAGGTATAGATCTTCAGAAGCCACTAGACTTAACACTACTCGAATAATAGTCATCTTCACAACTGGAGAAAATATCTCGTTGTAATCAACACCAGGTTTTTGCTGGAAACCTTTCACAACCAACCTCGCCTTGTAGCGAATATCTCCATTTGCTTCAGACTTCATCCGATAAACCCACTTGTTATGCAACGCCTTCTTACCTCTTGGTAATTTTACTAACACCCAAGTGTCATTCTCATAAAGTGAATTTATCTCATCCTCCATAACAAGTTTCCACTTGCCTGAATCATCAACCGCTAGTGCTTCCTTAATATCTTCAGGTTCGATTTCATCCGTAAGTAATAGATAATTCAAAGAATACCTTGGGTTCTGTTTAGGAGTTCGTGACGATCTTCGTACTTCTTATGAAACTGTAGGAATAACTCCCACTGCAGTAGAAGTCTCTTCAACTTGTACTTCTCTGCCATCAGCAACATCATGCTCTTCTTGTTCCACACTTCTTCCAGAAACATCATCAATTTCGATATACAACTCCTTATCGACGTTGCTTGACCTGACATCTTCAACTTGTGTTGTATTTCTGTCCTTGTACAGTTCATTCTCATAAAAAGTGACATCTCTACTTCTAATAAATTTGTGACCCTCATAGTCCCAAAGTTTATACCCAAAAGCGTCAATTACATAACCAAGTAATATACACTTCTTTGCTTGAGCACCTCTCTTAGACCTCTCACCGGGACTAAGATCAACATAACCAACACAACCAAAAACTTTCAAATAGGAAATATTTACCTTTTTACTAGTCCAAACCTCCTCTGGTATCTTCATATCTAATGGACTACTAGGTGTCCTGTTAATTAGATAAGCAGACGTCTTTGTTGCATGTGCCCAGAAGGTCTCGGGCAAACCAGACTGCAACCTAATGCACCTTGCACGTGCATTCAACGTCCAATTCATACGTTCTGCTACTCCATTCTCCTGTGGTGTCCTTGGAACTGTCCTCTCCAAACGAATTCCATTTGTAGCACATAACTATAAGAATTCTGTTTTGTCATACTCACCACCGTTGTCTGACCTTAGACACTTCAACTTCAGACCAGTTTCTGTTTCAACCAAAGCTTTCCACTTCTTAAACACTTCATACACCTCGAACTTATTCTTCATGAAGTAAAGCCACACCTTCCTTGAGTGATCATCAATAAAGGTGACATAATATTGGAACCCGGTGTGAGATGCAACATCAATTGGTCCCCATACATCCGTGTGAACCAAATCAAGTTTTGCACTTCTCAAGTATCTTCCTCCTCTGCTGAAACTAACCCGTTTTTGTTTTCCAAGAACACAGTCTTCACAAAAACTCATGTCAACAAACTTCACCTTAGGTAGATGTCCTCCCGAACATAGAATCTTCATGTTCTTCTCACTCACGTTCCCTAATCTTCTATGCCATAAGTTAGTGTCTTCACCACTACTAGCCACTGCTAAAGTAGTTTCATCTGAAGTCCGGTATAGAGTATTGACTCTAACTCCACGAGCTAATACCATATCCCCTTTCTTTACTTTCCAATTGTGTTTCCTTAACACAACTTCACAGTCATCATCGCAAACTTGGCCTACAGACACCAAGTTCTTCTTCAAATTTGGAACGTGTCGTACATCCTTCAATTTCCATGTCAAACCATTGACTTTCAAGATCACATCACCCAAACCTATGATGTCGCATGCTTCACCGTCACCCAAGAATACTTGGCCATAATATCTTTCTTTATAAGAGATCATAATACTCTTATCACTTGTCGCATGGAAAGAAGCTCCCGAGTCTATAATCCAAGACTCATCTTGCTTGTCCTCAGAGAGTAGTAGAAAACCTTCCGTAATCACCTTCTTGTTATCAACAAGGACCTTCACCGGTTCCGCAGCTGCAACTACGTTGACCTCTTCTTGATTACCTTTGTTTCCACCATTATTAGCACCTTTTTTTCCGGACAATCGCGCTTGAAGTGTCCTACTTTCTTACACGCCCAACACTCAACAACACCTCTAGGTCGAGATTGAGATCTTCCCCTTGGATTTCCTCTAGACTTCCATCTAGATTTGTTTTTGTTGTTCCGATTTGAACTCCTTCCTCTATCTTCATCATGCATACTTAAGGCCGAGCTTGAAGAACTAGAAACATAACCTTGTTCTATTCTTCTCTCCTCTTCAGCGATCAATCTTTGCTGCACATCATCAAGCTTCAACTTCTCGCTCCCTGCAGAATTGCTTATGGTTGTCCTTGCAGTCTCCCAACTCTTTGGTAATGACGACAACAACCGTAAAGCTTGAACTTCATCATCAAAAGTAATAATAACTTTTGAAAGCTGAGAAATAATTGATTTAAACTTCCCAAGATGTGCTGAAATCGCTTCGCCTTCTTGCATCTTCTGATTAAATAATTTTTCACACAACATAATCTTTCCCGAGGCTGATGACTTTTGATACAACCTTTCAAGTTTATCCATAAGATCCTTCGTACTAGTTTCCTCTTGTACGTTATTGTAGACTTCCCCCGTTAGACATCTACGGATCACGGCTACACACTTGCGATCAAGAGTTGTCCATTCATCGTCTTTGTGTGTTCCCTTTTTCGCAACTCCACCCAAAGGATCAGCAATGTCTTTCTCATATAGGTAGTCTTCCATCTGAGACTTCCAAAACGTAAAGTTCTTCCCATTAAAAACTTTAACCCTAGCTACCGTACTTTCGTTATTATCACCCATAACTCCCACTCCAATCGTACTACAATAAACCCTAAATCTCTAACCTGGCTCTGATACCAGTTGTCAAGATTTTCTTAGGGAATCACTGACAACCGCGGAATAACGGATCTTGAGATATTGTGATGAATAATAAGTAAACCAAGCACAAGCAACTATAATAATATGAGAAAGATAAATCAACTCGCAAGACACAAGATTTATAATGGTTCGACCAATACATACAACTTGTATATATTGTCTACGTCCACTTCGAGCCGCACCAACTCATATCCACTATGAAGAAAAACGATTACAATGTCGTGTGAATCCCAGCAAACCCTTGGTTACACCACAACAATTACACGAGACGATAACCTTGTCTCTTGTTCCTCAGCAATATGCTATCACAATGAAACCCTAACTTTAGCCCTAAAAGCTATACAAGAAATCTCTTACCGATCTCTTAATCGTTTTCTACACAATGCACAAATTCTACAAGGTCTAACTACCTATTTATATAGGTTACAAACTTGGCCACCAAGAATTCTAACCGGTTAGGAAACCCCTTCCCTAAATAACTATGGCTAACTTTAGGAAATAATTAATTAGTCTTCGATAACTAACATTTTCTTCACAGATATTCCTCCGTTAGTGACTTCAACAGTTGAACCACATTCCCATCGTTCAACACCATGAAAGAATGGCAACAAACATTATCTATCCCTGATTTCTGCAGCTGCAAATAACTCCATTTCAGTCCATGTCCATCTTCATTTACGTCTGAGCTCTCAGCCACAACTTTTCCTATACTCCACACTCGACTGTTCCTCGATGCTGGTCCATCATCATCCCATCTTGATCGAACAAAACCTCCACATTCTCCATCTTTTCTTCGCAGCACAGCTAATTTCTCAAAATGTCCAATGAAACCCAACTGCAGTCGACTGCTGCTCTTAACCCCAGTTCAGGCTACCCCGTTCACAGCAAACTCCAGTTCTAGCTTCGTAGTTTATGTCTCTAATCACCACACTGACTGCAATCAGCTCCGGTAACTTCTACCAATGTTTCAGCTGAAGATCAACAAACCCCGACGGCAAACACTCATCTATCGACTGCATTTCAGGCCAAGAAACCCAAATCCATTTTTGCTGTTGCTGTCGACGAACCAATAACTGCTTCTTTCAATCACGAAATGCAGAGACTCCATAATCCAGATTGAACTCCGCCTGTAGTAGATGGGTTGTTGTTCTTCTCTTCATAGACGCCACAATAAGCTGCTGCCGTTTAATCAAGACCAATCTACAGTTCGTTTCGGGAGTCTCCATCTTAGAATCATTTCTTTGGCTAGGAACAACACTGCTGCTCCAGACTTCCCCTTTGTTTTGACACGAACAAGGTGATGCAGTGCTTGGAATGTACCGCAAAATTATATGTTGTCATAGTTTGGTAAAACAGGTCCCACTTTCTCTTGAATTCCCCAATGACTTGGCTTCAATACACGCACACAACACTTGCCCTCCATGTAGACCTAGGTAGTATATACTCCGATAGTCCTGGTGTCAGTCAAATGGGCCGTTGAAGAGTGATAAGCCATATTCCAATGGGTTTCACGTGCTGGACTTGGTGGACAAAGAAAATTCTTTGTTGCTGTGATAAGCCATGGCCATGTTTGTTGCAAACGCCAAAATAACTCACAATTTAGCCTTTTTTCTTTCGGTAATCGGAATTGCTTGTATTTTTTATAAAAGACTCCGAATAATGTTATTAGCTAAAATATCGAGTCCTAACTAATATAAATATGGGTATAAAATGTAGCATTAACGTGTTTATCAAACACCCCACACTTATATTTTACTAGTCCTCGAGCAAAACAGAGAATTGACCCGCTACACAGTTGGTCATATTATAAGAGAGAGTTAGACCCGCTACACAGCTGGTCATAAAATGAAAATTTGAAATACCAAATCCAAGACCCGCTACACAGCTGGTCATGACAAATATCATACACAAGACCCGCTACACAGCTGGTCATAACCCTAAAAATCATAACGATAATATTTTATTTTAAGACCCGCTACACAGCTGATCATTTTTTTTTTTAGTTATTTTTTTTAGACCCGCTACACAGCTGGTCATAATATCTATTTTTTTTTTAGAAAGCCTAACGAAAATGTCATTCCCCCACACTTAAACATTACATTGTCCTCAATGTAATTGAGTGATCCAACGTAGAAATTAAGGTGGGAATTCTAAGATACGATATGTAAAAATTACACAAATAAAAATAAATGATAGAGAGAAGGGAACAAATCTGATGGTTTGACTCCCATGAAGCGAAATAGTATGGGTTGACTCCCATGAAGCGAAATCTTTGTATACCTGCTTGAGCACATAAAGAACCTCAAACAAGGTGAGGTTGCACCAAAGTAAGCAGCAAATATATAAAGTCTGAAAAGTTGGGGATCAATCCAACGAATCAGGTCAGCTGCGAATATGAACCTGCAAACACTATAAACCTCCAAAAAGATGTGTAAATCCATTCCCAATAGAAAACAGTCCTTCGTCAAGATAAATACATCCAGCTGCGAATGTATCTTATTTTCTATTCGGGAAGCACACTCTATATCAGGTTCTAAATCAGCTGAAATACATCCGGTCGACACATTTTCTTCACTAGAAATCATAGGAAGCAATATATTGGCAATGCAGAAAGGTATCAGATCATCAAACTCAATATAATGGTTTAAACTTGTATCTAATGGTTCAAGTTTATCAAAATATGCAACTCCTAAATCGGGTTCTAAGTCCACGGAAATAACTTCCGTTGTTGAGTTACCTTGATTATCTATTGGAGGTCCCAATGCATTGATAATATCAATAATCATATGGTCATCGGAATCAGAAAAGTGGGCTAAACAAACAGATAAAGGCTCAAAATCATCGACACAAGTTATCTGACAAATATCAATATGTTTAACATTCACATCAGCATTCAGAAAATCACTAGATGGATCAGAAAAACAAGAGCACAATGGACCAACAATATCATGAATAATCGCCCCATCACTATCTGCAACTAAGTGACTTATAGGAAACTCATTATTTGAATGATTAAAAAATATCTCATTATGCACGTCTACTGTCTCTAAGTCATCAGACTCAACAATAATATCTTCTGTATAAATATATTCTTCTAAATCATCATTATCTGAATAAATGGCGTCTCTAACACAACTCTCGTCCTTTTGAATAGACAAATAATCAGTTAAATGATCATGAGTTGGGTAAGATACAATAGATTCAGATATTATATCGGTATCATAATTCCTAAAATCACTTGTAGCGTCAAGTTCATTTTCACCCTCATGGTATTGGGGTTGATACTCATCTGAATAACCACCCATAGCAAAATTACGTGGATTCCAAATTCCATACCTGAGACGATTATAAGCAAGAACTTCCTTATACTGTGACCCATACATGTATTCACCAAGCGTCATATGAGATGAAGTCTCCTGAGGATGTGAACTTCTATGCTTATGTTCTCCAATTGTCATCTTAGATGACGTCTCCTGAAAAGCACTCGGCATCCTCAAAAAGGTACCCGAAATAAAATTCTAACACATAAAACAAGTCAAAAGGAAAAAGAAATCCTAAAAATGAAAATATTGTACAAAAAAGAAAAAAAAACTAATTACAAAATCGAAAATACTAATTACAATATTCCACAACCGTTCCCCGGCAGCCACGCCAAAAATTGATAGACTTTCGGGATTGCCTATTTATAATAATAACCGCAATCGCACGATGTCTAACTAGTAGACAGAGGCAAGTACGGATCGTTCTCACAAGGAGCAGTGGAAATATTAATAATCAGTGTTCCTAATTAACTAACCAGAAATGATGTTTTGGGATTTTTGAAAGAATATAAACAAAGAAAATAAATTAAACCAATAAAACGAATCCAAAGAAAGAATCGGTAACCAGGGTTTATAGTATCCACCACTATTTCTATTCAATTACTGAAATGAAACATAACTCCTGAATATTTGTCTATTGTCGGTTCTATCGACATCACCTATTCTAAGTATTAGAATCGCAAATATCACTGGGACACCCTAAGCATGGCACATCAAAAGATTAAACCCAAGCATGCACCATCAAATTGCGTTAGCGAGAAAATTATACGAAACTAAATTTAGGTTCACAAATAATACCTGGCCATTTCTAAGCATACCCCATCAAAGGATTTAACCTAAGCATGAAATATCAAATAATAAGATAAATATATTTGTGTTCCAAACAATTATGCGCAAAGGTTATTGTATATAAAACCGGTGAAGCAACAACACATATCATCATTAAATCAATAAACAAAAATAAAGAGCTAATCTATTCAATTCATAATAATCTTTTGCTCAATTTTGTTCAATTCAAAATAGCCTAAAACTCCGTGTGGTTTCAACATAAACCCTAGGTATAAAAATCTAACAAAACATGGCTTTTTCAAAAGCCATAAACAAGAAAAATCGATTAATCAAAATGGAATAGAAAATGAAACTTCAAACCCTCGACTTTGGCTGCAGCTTCCGTTTGCCGGATATCTTTTTCTCTCCTTCGCGGCTCCAGTAGCCGGCCTCCCCTTTTCTGTTCTCTACAGAAGTATATATAGGTGGGTGTTGTCGAGATTCCAATGAGGACCCAGCACACATTCGCCAAAGCCAGTCCATAAGCATCATCCATTACCAAATCCAACTCCATATTCAGAACCCGACACATGATTCAATCTCCCTGGTCATGCATCAGCTTCGTTGGCGATCAGTACCACTGATTCTCTTACACTTGCAAACCACGTCTCTGCCATGAACTATTGCCATTTCATCTCCGTCTCCATCGATTTGCAACACATAGACGCTTCTCCATCTTCGCTGCACCAGTTCTTCTATGTTTCGAACAGCAACCAAAACACCCCAAACTCCAAAGACGTCGCTGTTGTAGAGCCCGAGAATGTCCATCACTGCCAACTGCGACAACAATTCTTCTTCCGGCCACTGCCAATGGATTAAACACACTCCAATACACAACCATATTCAGTCCGATCTACTAAATTTCTACACCGGCAGTAGAAGCTACTTAGTTTCTTCCCATTTAATCACCACCAATTCGACAATTCACTTAGCCGACACTCGCAGTAAGAACCCATTTCAGAGCTGAGCTCTATCTAGACAACACACGCATCCTTGAACAACGAATCAAGCCACAACAAACCTTGTTTTGTCGCTGCCAAGCCAATCTCTCACCATGTCTTAATCTTTCGAGAGCAATCACTGTTAGCATGACAGCAACAACCCAAATTCTATACCAAAATAACTTCACTGCATGCAAAGATTTCATGACATCCCTTTTGGACTTCAGGAACACCTCCCATCGATATTGCTCAGATGAGCTTGATTTCATCTTTTAGTTCAGTTGGTCGAGAGATAGAGGAAAAGACGACTGTTACCAGCTTTATATCCCCTTCCCTAGTACAACTCCATTCTCATTCGCATCTGCAAGCACTGATGTCGATGTCTTGGTCAGAGGACTCGAACTTCAGTTGGTTGTTGACGATTTCCTGGCGTAACTTCGACTCCATTCTCTTCACAGATATTCCTCCGTTAGTGACTTCAACAGCTGAACCACATTCCCATCGTTCAAAACCATGAACGAATGGCAACAAACATTATTTATCCCAGATTTCTGCAGCTGCAAATAACTCCATTTCAGTCCATGTCCATCTTCATTTACGTCTGAGCTCTCAGCCACAACTTTTCCTGTACTCCACACTCGACTGCTCCTCGATGCTGGTCCATCATCATCCCATCTTGATCGAACAAAACCTCCACATTCTCCATCTTTTCTTCGCAGCACAGCTAATTTCTCAAAATGTCCAATGAAACCCAACTGCAGTCGACTGCTGCTCTTAACCCCAGTTCAGGCTACCCCGTTCACAGCAAACTCCAGTTCTAGCTTCGTGGTTTATGTCTCTAATCACCACACTGACTGCAATCAGCTCCGGTAACTTCTACCCAATGTTTCAGCTGAAGATCAACAAACCCCGACGGTAAACACTCATCTATCGACTGCATTTCAGGCCAATAAAAACCCAAATCCATTTTTTCTGTTGCTGTCGACGAACCAATAGCTGCTTCTTTCAATCACGAAATGCAGAGACTCCATAATCCAGATTGAACTCCTCCTGTAGTAGATGGGTTGTTGTTCTTCTCTTCATCGACGCCACAATAAGCTGCTCTCATTTAATCAAGACCAATCTACAGTTCGTTTCGGGAGTCTCCATCTTAGAATCATTTCTTTGGCTAGGAACAACACTGCTGCTCCAGACTTCCCCTTTGTTTTGACACGAACAAGGTGATGCAGTGCTTGGAATTAAAACAGGTCCCACTTTCTCTTTAATTCCTCAATGACTTGGCTTCAATACACGCACACATCACTTGCCCTCCATGTAGACCTAGGTAGTATATACTCTGATAGTCCTGGTGTCAGTCAAATGGGCTGTTGAAGAGTGATAATCCATATTCCAATGGGTTTCACGTGCTGGACTTGGTGGACAAAGAAAATTCTTTGTTGCTGTGATAAGCCATGGCCATGTTTGTTGCAAACGCCAAAATAACTCTCAATTTAGCCTTTTTTCCTTCGGTAATCGGAATTGCTTGTATTTTTTATAAAAGACTCAGAATAATGTTATTAGCCAAAATATCGAGTCCTAATTAATATAAATGTGGGTATAAAATGTAGCACTTACGTGCTTATCAGTTACTGCTGCCATAGATCTATATTCTGCCTCTGCTGAGGAACGAGAGATTGTATGCTTCTTCTTAGTCTTCCAAGATGTAGTTGCAGGAAATCCTACACTACACCCCTCATATGATTTCATTAACACTCAACTCATTTTTAGATTAACAATCTTAATTTTATTGATGAATCTTTGAACATCTTACAAGAAAAGATAAAGGAATCAAGAATAACCACTGCGCTAGATTTTCTCTCTCCTATTTACTTGTTTATTACTAAAAAAAGACCTCCTCTCTCCTTTACAATTGAACGACTATTTATAGGGAAGTACCTAGTGGATGACAGCTAATCTGTCCTTTATTTTCGGATATGTCTCGCGACATTCTCGCAACCTTACAAATGTTACTCTCGCAAACTCTCTTATTTTCGCAGAATCATTACATTTTTCTCATGATTTTAGCTGACGTCGTTTATTATATCACTTCTAAAATTGTTCTGCGACGCTGTTGTGTTGTTGATAATTTCGCTGAGGCATTATTGCTGCGAGATGCTGATCCTACATCTTGCCTCTTCTCATATCTTCTCTGAAAAGTAGAGAATGATGTGAGAAATGTCGCAGTTGTTCATCTCTTCATATTCTGCATTTATCACATGTATTCTTTCTTCCATCTGTCTCTTGACACGTCTTCTGTAACCGCTGCTTTTCAACCGCTCACGTCTTTTCGTTTTAATGGTGTTTATTTCTTCGAGTAAAAAATCTTCTTTATATATTCTTCTTACTCTTCTTTCCACTTTCTTTTTACTTTCTCTTCTCTTTTTATTCTCTCATCTCTGCAACTCTATTGTTCTTCCGTAAGTTCCGCTACTGTAATCCTTCCTTTTTCAATCTTCTTACTTTTTATTCATTCCCATGCTCTATATTCAAATATGCCTCCAAGTGGCCATAAATATGAGAAAAACTTAAAAGACGTCCAAAAATATCTTGCAGAGAAAGGTTTCACACTTTCTACCATTCCTGGTGAAAGTGCCAAATCAATTATTTCTATTAAACTTTTCTCTGATCAATATTGTGATGATCAATCAATCATAATTTCGCTAGGTCAAATTCTCGCAGTTCTCCCCATTCCTCTTTATGATCCAGATATTCCTTCGTTCTATGAAATTCTCGCTCATTCGGGATTTTCGCGATCTATCTTCCAGTTGAGTGGGGATTGCATCCGTCTGATGCTAGAGTTCGCTAACCGTGGTGCTGGTAAAGGATCTTTGTACTCCAAAGAACTTAGGGATCCTAAATTCGCAGACTTGGAGATAATTGCTGAGAAATACACAGTAGCGAGTTTCTTTGGAAATTATGAATTAATCTCCATGAAGAAAGAGAATACTCGCTGGGGTATTCGTTTGAAAAGGAAAGATAACATTGATGAAGCTAAAATACTCATGCAACACATTGATTGGCATTCTGGTAAGAACACAACTCCTTGCCAATCCAAAGATGATAAATGGTGTGTTTTTCCCTTGATGTTGAAAGGACCTTACATTGATGGGTCAAATGTTCTTCCTGAGAATCTCGCTTCTTATCAACCTTGGGTATTCTCTTGGCCCGAGAAGGAGAAAGAGGTATGTTTATTCTAGTTTCGCTCATGTCCATCTTTTTATTTATTTTTATTCTTTTATTCGCTAACTCTTGCGAAATTCTACAGATCTAGAAACTGAAAGATAGTTATCACAGGACTGGGAAGGCTAGTACCTTATTATCTCTTCACTCATACACAGATGAGGTAAGAAATATCCTTTTATGATTTTAAACAGTATACTGTTGCCTCCATTTCTTACTTCTATTTGTGTGTGAAGATTATTGCTTAAATAGAAGAGCCTGCCAACGTTGCGAAGACTGGTGATAAAGGCAAAGGTGCTCTTCACATGGAAATATCAACTGCTCCTCCTCAAAGAAGAAAAAAATACGTTCTTCTTCTCCTTCAACTATTCCTTCTCATGAAAATTCCGAGAGTGACAAGGATGATGAGGATAATGATGACCTTACCGCAAGTGAAGATTCTCCACCTGAATCTTCTATGGCTAAGCTCTCTGGCCTCTTTTCTGATTCTTTGCAAGGAATAGGATATAGCCAATTCGCTAATACCTGCAAAGCTCTCGCTACAATTTGCGATGTCCCTTTACTGGATGGTGATAGTTCTCTTCGTGGAGTTTCTAGATCAGTGACTCCCGATTTCCTGCATTCTCTTAATAGTCTGGTATACTTTCATCCTTTTACTTCTTCATTGTTGTAACTCAAAATCTCTTTCTATATTAATACTTTTTATATTTTCTCGCAGGATGGAAAAGCTTCTTTCGTTGTTGCCTCAGATCTAGAGAGGAGACGCGAAAATCTTGAAAAGAAGAATCTTCAATTTCGTACAAAGAATCAAGAATTGGAAGCTGAAGTCAAATGTCTTCGCGAGAAAAAAGACAACTAGAAATTGATTCTTCTTCGTATAAGAACAAAATCTCTAGCCTTCAGCAAGCTAATAATCATCTCTATGGTATGTTACTTTTCTCCTTTACCTTCATTCATTCATCCTGTTGTTTTATCTTATTTAAATGATCCTTTTTGCAGACATTTATGGTCTTTCTGATGAAGCTACCATTCTTCGTTCATTTCCTAATGCCTTGGATAATGATACCCTTCTCGAACGTCTTAATAAATCTTTAAATAGTTTCTCAAATGATATAATTTCATATCTTTCTCTGAATGAACTTAGATCCAAATTTCGCCTCTTAGAAATTGACCATAGATCTAGGTTAGGCTTGGCCAATCGATTTAAGCGTCTCCTTCTTAATTCTAAACAGAAAATCAATGAGTTGAGAACCAAAATTAGCGGTCTCATAGATGATAAGGATCGCATCTCTGATCAAGGTGCTAAGGCTTTGGCGAAATTCCAAGAGACTCTTCTTGAAGTTCAACTTGAACGAGATGAAGATAACCGCAAGAACATCAAGCTCTGCGAAAGAGAAAACCAAATTCTTTCTCGTCTTCTTATAAGTAATGAGGATGAATTTGCTTGGGCTGCGAAAATCTTAGATGATGCCAGAAAGCATTTAGGTGTAAATGTTAGTCTCCAAGTCGAGAATACAGCCTTGATTAGAGATATGATTTCTGAAAGAGAAGGTTATTAACTGCTCTTCTTTACTAATCTTTTGTTTCTTATGAATTTTCATCAAGTTAATAATTGATTGTCTTTTGCTCTCAGATTCTGAAAGTAGATATCGTGAAAAGATTGAGGAACTTGAAGCTGAAAAAGAGGAACTCGCAAAGAATCTTTCTTCTCGCAACGACAAGTATTCTAGATTAAAGAATCAGATCAAGATCACTGTTGCGAATTTTAAGAATGATGCTATGCATTTTCGCAATCAAACTATCCAAATGGTTTGTGATGACCATAATATCCCTCATTATGATTATCCTTGTCTCTTGGAAGAGGTCCCAAAGAATATTCCCAGTCTGATTATTTCTGATAGCGAAGCTGATGATGAAGAATCTGATGGTGATGAAGGTTTTGATGGTGATGAAGGTTTTGATGCAGAGGAAGAAGGGAACAAGTCTGATGAAGATGATGGAGGATCAACTAAGAAGTAGTCTTTGTTTCTTTCTTTGATCTTCTGTAATACTTGTACATTTATTCCTTCTTTCTGTATATTTGCGAATTCTTTTGGTTCCCCATATTCCTTAATATATGAGTTTCTTTCATTTTGACCTGCATTCATTAATTTAATTCTTCCTTTCAATACAGTTAATCAATATAATCATATGAGTTTAATTTTTGTGTAAATCTATCATATGCAGACAAATAACATTTTCTGATTTCATTCATTCCCATACTTGCCTCTGTTATTTGTATCCAAATGAGAGCTTTTGCAGAATTTTCTTATTTTGTTCCTCAATTTTTCAGTTATTTATGCGAAGTGAATTTTGATTCTTTTCAAAATATCATTCCTGTGTGGTCTTATTTTTCCTTCCTAATTAAAGGTCTTATTATGCCACCTCTTGTCATTGCGGCAAAATCGCAGGACGTTCTTGCACTTTCATGCAAAAATCCATTGATCTTGCCTTAGATTTTTATTTTGTATTATGGCCTCTTCAGGAATGTTGCGACAATATGAAAGGCCTAAATATTCTTGCGAAAATAAAGCCCCATGACATTGCCGTCTTGCGACGAAATCGCAGGACGTCTTCGCACTTTCATGTGAAAACCCATTGATCTCGTCTTATCTTTTTTTTTTGTATTATTGCCTCTTCATGATTGTCGCACAAATATGACAAGCCTTAATACCCTTGTGAGTAAAAAGCCTCATGACATTTGCATCTTAAGACACTTATCAGCTCCCTAATGGAGGGTGCCGCCCTTATCTTCCCCCTGGTTGCCCCTTCAAGGAGGCGTACCTTTACCATACAAGGTTGTCTCCTCCCATCCGGTATTAACAAAAACCAGTTGTTTTCGCAGCCTCTTATCCCTTTTACCTATAGTGTTTATGGTTACGAGACTGCACCCTAAGTGCGATTTTCTTCGGGCCGAGTGCAGTATAAGCCAAGACTTGTCAAAAATGGCAAGGTACGCTTCAAACTCCCCTGGCACTCTTGACTCAACCGTGTACTTCGGCGCCTTGATCATATTCTGCACTCCTTGGGATAGTCCTTATTACCTTAGTCGCCCAACCTAAGTGATATGCTTAAGCTGAGAATCCAAGGTGCCTCTCCCGGATGGGCTTTATTGACCCCAAATCTCCATGACTCAGGTTCCGGTGGCGGTGTAGCCTTTCCCTGAGCCATGCAACAGGTACCCCCTTATATGACGTATTTTAGGTCTTACATTTGCCTCTTGCGAAATTGTATTCGCGAACTAGGGTGTACTCCATAAAGGTTCGCCCCTTTCTCTTTTGTCATTGTTCTCTGATTGTCTTCTGTAAAATTCATTATCTCTGCGAGATTCTCGCACGTCATCATATCGTATTTTCATTTTGCAATCTCAATTTTGTCATTCAATAAAATGTATTTTTGAGAATTTTACTTATTGCGAGAGTGTCGATTGCATCCACCATCAACCTCTGACTTCTTTGTGCCTCTTTGATTTTGTGTCGCCACTTTTCCTTCTTGTTTGCTCTTCCTTCGCATGATTTTATCTCAGTTTCTTAACACCTCTTTCCTTAAACACAATCTCCCTTTATGATTCCTACACCCTGGGGTGAGGGAATTTGATGCACTGCTGGAAAGTTGAAGCTACACCTAGAATCCCATGTAGCCAAGGTCGACCAATTAATGCATTGTAGGGTGATTCTACATCAACGACACAGAATAGGATTTCAGAAGATATTCCCTTCAATGGAATTCGCATAGTAACCTCCCCTTAGGCTTGTTAGCAGTACCATTAAAACCATATATCTTATATGTTGATGGTATAAGATCATCATCTCTTCCTCCCATAGTTTTATAAATATGATAAAATAAGATGTTCACAGAGCTTCCAGTATCGATTAGAATTTTATTAATTTCCCATGAATCTTCAGCTTCATCATCCTCATCTTCTTTCGGTTTTGGATTAATTTCTAATTTTACTACCAATGGATTATCATGTACCTCTTCACCTTCGGGGATTTCTTCTGCGGTAAAAGAAATGATCTGTTTCTGCCATTCCTTTAGTGGAGAGATTTTCACAATATTCATAACTTCTCTTCCATCATTATCTCTTGCGAACACTCTACTTAAAACATTGTCATGAAAATCTTCAATTGTCTTGTATGAATGTACGATAGAGTGACAGAATATATTCTTTGTTTTTGCACCAACTTCTATGAAAAATGTTTCCTTCTTTTTCATCGTGTTTACTTTGTGATGCTCTGGTGGTGGTGGAAATGGTTGAGATTGTGGGTGCCCTAACAAAAAGTGGTTTAGATTTCCTTGATCTATCATTCTAAAAATAATTCTTTTTACATTTCTGCATGACATCTGTGGTTTGGAGGTGGTTCTGTTCCCATGTTCCATGGTGTTGGTATATTCTCCATTAAAATTATAGCTTCCCATATTTTCTCCACACTTTCATTTAGAGGTTACGTCTTGATTTCTTCCCATACTACCTTGTGACCTCCTTGTCCTCTATTATAGTTTTGTCTTTGACCTCCATAAGTTTCTTGTGGTTGATCGAGTCTTTGAATCTTGTTATTTCCACCACGATTGTAGAAATTTCTTTCTCCTTCATACTCCTCTTGATCTCGGCTTCCCATAGCCACCAGTTTTTGTTGATTGTTACCTGTCACCTTCTCTTGTTGTACTTGTGAAGTATTCTCTACCGTGTTTATTAGCTTGGGTAATAAGCTTGCATTCGCTGTTTGTGAACTGGTGTTCGCAACTGGGTATGATTCCATTTCATTTTGCCTTTCCTCTAGAGCAATATATTCTTCTTGAAGTTCTCGCAATTCAGTCATTGTGATCGTTTTTTTGACTCTGAAAATTTGGACATACAATAGGTTGGTTGCAAACATAGCATTGATAAATGATAATATAAGATATCTTTCATCTACACGGACAGCCATTTCGCTACACATAGCCCTCCATATTTTAGTTAGGTGCTTCAAACTTTCACCAATCCTTTGTTTTAATCTAAACACGTCTTTAATACCAGGTCGCGAAGAATTATTACTTATATATGCCCCCAGGAATGTAGTCTGCAAATGATTGAAGGATGTTATTGTATCCTTTGTAGACCTTCGAACCATTTTAACGCCTCCCCTGTTAAGCTGGATGTGAAATACTTGCATAATACAACATCATGATTTTCCCATTGCAACATGCACCTCACGTAGGCTTTAATGTGTTGAATTGCGCAAGTTGTTCCATCAAAAATGTTGATTAATGTGGGAAAATTGCATTTCGGTGGTATTCCTCCTAATTGTACTTCCTTGTAAATGGAGTTTTCGCATCTTCTTATATTGCTTCATCCAATTGTCTTCTGCCTACTTCTCCTCGATTATTTAACATTCCTCTCATTTCTTCTAATTCTTTCAAGATTTGTTTATTTACACCTAAATTTTGATCCATTGGTCTTTTTAATTTCGCCTCCCTTCTTCTGCGTTCATGTATTTCTTCTCTCGTGAAATTTTGCATTATCCTCATCTCGTCTTCTTCTGCGAATCTCTTCTTCATCTCTATCTTGAATTCGCATATGATGATGTCTCTCATTTTCCCCTTCATGATTTTGTTCATTTCTTATTAATTCCCTTCGATGTCTTTCAGCCATCCTCTGTATTCTATCATACTCTTCATTGATATTACCGTTATTCCGGTTTTGTGTACGCCTTCTTTCTTGATTGTCGTGATTGTTCTGGCGAATTGTCTCCTAAAACTCTTTTTCTTCCATTTCCGCTCTCAATCTTTCACGTTCGCAAATTAAACGTGCTTGTTCAGCATAATGTCTTTCAATTTCTTCTTCAATCGTCTGTTGATTTCTTTGAGTTTCTCTTTCTTGTAAAATTCTCCTTCCTTCCTCTCGATTTCCTTCGCCATCTTGATCATTTCGTCCCTGACGTTGTCCATTCTCTTGATTTCTACCATTTTTCCTATCATCAAAAGTTTCATTTTGTGGAACATAACGATCATCAGCTCTTTCTCTATTTTCGCGATATTCTTCATTAGGATTTTATATTTCTTCTTGAATATTGTTTCCAGCATTAATTGTGGGTGAGTTTCGCCTCATCTCTCTTCTAGTCGATCTTGAATATGATTTTGTAATACTTCTCGATTTTCTACTCTGTAGTCTCATATTTTCCATCCTCAATTCGTGATTTTGCCTTGTTAGATTTGCACGTTCTTCTGCCTCAGCTCTTCTTTGTTCATGTATTCTTCGTCTCAACGTTTATAACGCTCCAATTTCCTCATATCCATGAATTATTCCTTCATCTGCTTCTTGATTTCTCTCTACATGTCTATGGTTTCTGGTTTGCTGCTCTTCTTTTACTTCTTCTGCGGAATTTGATTGCCAAGTGTGTATACGCACCCTATCATAATTTATATTCCTTCCTTATACTAGTGTTTGTTGAACTGGTGGTTGAATTTGATTTTATCCATTATTTCTCATTCTAGTAGATTCTCCCATTTCACTTCTTTCTCTTCCAGTAATTCTCTTTCTTCTTCTAACAGTAGTTGGTTGTTCTGATGTATTTCTTCTCCTAGTCATTTCTTCAATGTTAACGAATTGCAAGAAATTATGTAAAATTATTAATCAATCACTCCAAATCTTCACAAATCTCAATATTAATCTTCTATTTTTTCTAGAATAATCTTCGATGCCTCCCTGTTTCTAGCGCCATTATGTAGTTGCAGGAAATCCTACACTACACCCCTCATATGATTTCATTAATACTCAACTCATTTTTAGATTAACAATCTTAATTTTATTGATGAATCTTTGAACAATCTTACAAGAAAATATAAAGGAATCAAGAATAACCACTGCTCTAGATTTTCTCTCTCCTATTTACTTGTTTCTTACTCAAAAAAGACCTCCTATCTCCTTTACAATTGAACGACTATTTATAGGGAAGTACCTAGTGGATGACAGCTAATCTGTCCTTTATTTTCGGATATGTCTCGCGACATTCTCGCAACCTTACAAATGTTACTCTCGCAAACTCTCTTATTTTCGCAGATTCATTACATTTTTCTCATGATTTTAGCTGACGTCGTTTATTATGTCCCTTCTAAAATTGTTATACGACGCTGTTGTGTTGTGTTGTTGATAATTTCACCGAGGCATTATTGCTGCGAGATTCTGATCCTACACAAGACATAAGAGAAAAACCAAGAAGAACAAACCAATCAGTTAATGAACGTCTATTCAATGGACAACTCTCCCAATCTGAATCACAACATCCTTTTAAACCAAGACCACGATCATAGCGCAGTAAAATTCCTTGTCATGGATTCTTCTTCAAATATCTAACAACACGAAGCGCTGCTTTCCAATGTTCCACTCTTGGTTGTTGCATAAATTGTGATAAAATATGCACTGAGTAAGCAAGATCTGGTCTTGTGACTGACAAATAAATCAAACGACCTACCAGTCTTCTATATTTTTCCACATCACCAAGTACAACTCCTTTCGCCAATGCTAGTTGATGATTCGTTTCCATTGGAAACTCTGCATGTTTTGTACCCAATAATCCTGTTTCCATGATAATATCCATTGCATATTTTCTTTGGCATATGTAGAAACCTTGTTTACTACGAGCCACTCCTAAACCTAAGAAATATTTCAACTTTCCGAGATCCTTCATCTTGAAACATTGTCCCAAGTAAGTTTTAAACTTCTGAAGTTCAACTAGATCATTGCGTGCCACAATCAGATCATCTACATAAACTAAGACATTCATCTGCATTTTTCCTTTTGTCATAGTAAAAAGAGAATAATCTGAATATGACTGTTTGAAGCCATAATTATTCAAAGTTGTTGATAACTTTGCAAACCAACATCTAGGCGCCTTTTTTAGGCCATATAATGATTTCTTCATTCTACAAACCATATTAGAATTTCCTTTGGAAAATCCCGGAGGTATATTCATTTACACTTCTTCCTCCAGATCACCATGAAGAAATGCATTATGGACATCCATTTGATGCACTTCCCAATTCTTAACTGCTGCAACAACTAGAAAAGTACGAATTGTTGTCATTTTTTCCACCGGTGCGAAGGTCTCATTGTAATCCAATCTGTCCACTTGATGATTCCCAAATATGACCAATCTTGCTTTGAGGCGTATCAAATTCGCATTTTCATCATGCTTCTCAGTGTAAATCCATTTACTTCCTTGTAGGATCAGAATCTCGCAACGATAATGTCTCAGCGAAATCATCAACTACACAACACAACAGCGTCGCAGAACAATTTCAGAAATGATACGATAAACGACGTTAGCTATAATCATGAGAAAGATGTGATAGTCCTGCGAAAATTAGAGATCTTGTGAAATTAACATTTGTAAGGTTGCGAGAATGTCGCAGACCATACCCGAAAACAAAGGGGAGATTAGATGTCATCCAATATTATTTCCCTATAAATAGTCATTATCGTTGTAAAGAGGGGAGATCTTTTTTTGAGTAAGAAACAAGTAAATAGGAGAGAGAAAGTCTAGAGCAGAGGTCATTCTTGATTTCTTTGTCTTTTTTTGTAAGAATATTCAAAGAGTGATCAATAAAATTAAGAGTGTAAACCTAAAAATGAGTTGATTAATAATAAAATCATATGAGGGGTGTAGTGTAGTATTTCCTGCAACTACATAATGGCGCTAGAAACAGGGAGATATTGAAGATTATTCTAGAAAAAGCTGAAAATTAATATTGAGATTTGTGAAGATTTAGAGTGATTGATTAAGAATTTTCCATAATTTCTTGCAATATTGTTAACATTGAAGAAATGGCCAGAAGAAGAAATACATCCGAACAACCGACTACTGTTAGAAGAAGCAAGAGAATTGCTGGTAGAGAAAAAAGTAAAATGGGAGAATCTACTAGAATGAGAAGTAATAGAGAAAATCAAATTCAACCACCAATTCAACAAACACTAATTCAAGGGAGGAATACAGATTATGACAGGGTGAGTATACACACTTGGAAATCAAATTCGGCAGAAGAAGAACAACAAAACAGAAACCATAGACAGGAAGAGAGAAATCAAGAAGCAGATAAAGGAATAATCATGGAAATGAGGAAATTTGATCATTAGAAACGTTGAGACGAAGAATACATGAAGAAAGAAGAGCTGAGGCAGAAGAACGTGCAAATCTAACAAGGAAAAATCACGAATTAAGGATGGAGAATATAAGACTACAGAATAGAAGATCGAGAAGTATCACAAAATCATATTCAAGATCGACTATAAGAGAAATGATGCGAAACTCACACACAATCAATGCTGGAAATAATATTCAAGAAGAAATATCAAATCCTAATGAAGAATATCGCCAAAATAGAGAAAGAGCTGATGATCGTTACGTTCCACGAAATGAAACTTTTGATGATGGGCAAAATGGTGGAAATCAAGAGAACGGACAACGTCAGGGGCGAAATGACCAAGATGGCGAAGGAAATCGGGAGGAAGGAAGAAGAATTTTACATGAAAGAGAAACTCAAAGAAATCAACAGACAATTGAAGAAGAAATTGAAAGACATTATGCTGAACAAGGACGTTTAATCTGCGAACGTGAAAGATTGAGAGCGGAAATGGAAGAACAAGAGCTTCAGGATACAATTCTCCAGAACAATCACGACAATCGAGAAAGAAGGCGTACACAAAACCGGAATAACAGTATTTTCAATGAGGAGTATGATAGAGTACAGAGGATGGCTGAAATACAGCGTATGAAATTGATAAGAAATGAACAAAATCATGGAGGGGAAAATGAAAGGCATCATTATATGCGAATTCAAAATAGAGATGAGGAAGAGAATCGCAGAAGAAGACGAGATGAGGATAATGAAGAAGAAATGCAAAATTTCGCGAGAGAAGATAGAATGAACGTAAAAGAAGAGGGGCGAAATTAAAAAGGCCAATGGATCAAGATTCAGGTGTAAATAAACAAATCTTAAAAGAATTAGAAGAAATGAGAGGAATGTTAAATGATAGAGGAGAAGTAGGCAGAAGACAATTAGATGAAGCTATAGAAGAAGCTGCGAAAACTCCATTTACAAGGGAAGAACAATTAGGAGGAATACCACCAAAATGCAATTTGCCCACATTAACCAGCATTTTTGATGGAACAACTTGCGCAATTCAACACATTAAAGCCTATGTGAGGTGCATGTTGCAATGGGAAAATCATGATGCCGTATTGTGCAAATATTTCGCATCCAGCTTAACAGGAGAGGCGTTAAAATGGTTTGAAGGTCTACCAAAGAATACAATAACATCCTTCAGTCATTTGCAGACTACATTCCTAAGGGCATATATAAATAATAATTCTTCGCGGCCTTGTATAGAAGATGTGTTTGGATTAAAACAAAGGATTGGCGAAAGTTTGAAGCACCTGACTAAAAGATGGAGAACTATGTGTAGCGAAATGGCTGGCCGTATAGATGAGAGATATCTTATATTATCATTTATTAATACTATGTTTGCAACAAACCTATTGTATGTCCAAATTTTCAGAGTCAAGAATACGATCACAATGACTGAATTGCGAGAACTTCAATAAGAATACATTGCTCTAGAGGAAATGCAAAATGAAATGGAATCATATCCAGTTGGGAACACCATCTCACAAACAGCGAATGCAAGCTTATTACCCAAGCTAATAAACACAGTAGCGAATACTTCGCAAGTACAACAAGAGAAGGTGACGGGTAACAATCAACAGAAACTGGTGGCTATGGGAAGCCGAGATCAAGAAGAGTATGAAAGAGAAATAAATTTCTACAATCGTGGTGGAAATAATAAGATTCAAAGACTCGATCAACCACAAGAAACTTATGGAGGTCAAAGACAAAACTATAATAGAGGACAAGGAGGTCACAAGGTAGTATGGGAAGAAATCAAGATGCCACCTCTAAATGCAAGTGTGGAGAAAATATGGGAAGCTATAATTTTGATGGAGAATATACCAACACCATGGAACATGGGAACGGAACCACCTCTAAACCACAGAAGCCATAAGTTTTGTTCTTATCATCATTTTCATGGACATACAAAATATGATTGGAGAAATGTAAGAATAATTATTTTGAGAATGATAGATCAAGGAAAACTAAACCACTTTTTGGTAGGGCACCCACAATCTCAACCACTTCCACCACCACCAGAGGATCACAAAGTGAACACGATGAAAAAGAAGGAAACATTCTTCATAGAAGTTGGGATTCAAAGAAGGAAAAATCTATTCTATCACTCTATCGTACATTCATATAAGACAATTGAAGATTTTCATGACAATGTTTTGAGTAGAGTGTTCGCAAGAGATAACGATGGAAGAGAAATTATGAATATTGTGAAAATCTCGCCACTAGAGGAATGGCAGAAACAAATCATTTCTTTTACCGCAGAACAAATACCCGAAGGAGAAGAGGTGCATAACAATCCATTGGTAGTAAAATTAGAAATTAATCCAAAACCGAAAGAAGATGAGGATGAAGAAGCTTAAGATTCATGGGCAATTAATAGAATTCTAATCGATACTGGAAGCTCTGTGAACATCTTATTTTATCATACTTATAAAACCATGGGCGGAAGAGATGATGATCTTATACCATCAACATATAAGATATATAGTTTTAATGGTACTGCTAACAAGCCTTAAGGGGAAATTAGTATGTGAATTCCATTGAAGGGAATATCTTCCGAAATCTTATTCTGTGTCGTTGATGTAGAATCACCCTACAATGCGTTAATTGGTCGACCTTGGCTACATGGGATTCTAGGTGTAGCTTCAACTTTCCAGCAGTGCATCAAATTCCCTCACCCCAGTGGTGTAGGAATCATAAAGGGAGATTGGGTTGAAGGAAAGAGGTGTTACGAAACTGAGATAGAATCTTGCGATGGAAAGGAAAACAAGAAGGAAAACTGGCGACACAAAATCAAAGATACACAAAGAAGTGAGAGGTTGATGGTGGATGCAATCGAAAGGAAAGGAGAAGAGATGTTGCGAAACTTATGCTAGCTCAGAATAAAAATGATGAACACACCACTACCAAGGAAGCAGTAGCAGAAAATAATAAAAAAGCATAGGATGACAAAGGTAATAAAAACAAGAAATGTATGAATAATTAATTTGTTGCGATACTCTCGCAATAAGTAAAATTCTCAAAAATACATTTGATTGAATGGAAAAATTGAGATTACGAAATTCAAATACAATATGATGATTTGCGAGACTCTCGCAGAGATAATGAATTTTACAGAAGACAATCATAGAAAAATGACAAAAAAGATAGGGTCAAACCTTTATGGCGTACACCCTAGTTCACGAATGCAATTTCGTAAGAGGCAAATGTAAGACCTAAAGTACGTCATATATGGGGGTACCTGTTGCATGGCTCAGGGAAAGGCTACACCGCCACCGGAACCTGAGTCATGGAAATTTGGGGTCAATAAAGCCCATCCGGGAGAGGCACCTTGGATTCTCAGCTTAAGCATATCACTTAGGTTGGGCGACTAACGTAATAAGGACTCTCCCAAGGAGTGCAGATCTGATCAAGGCACCGAGGTACACGGTTGAGTCAAGAGTGTCAGGGACGTTTGAAGCGTACTTTTCCATTCTTGACAAGTCTTGGCTTATACTGCACTCGGCCTGAAGAAAACCCCCCTTAGGGTGCAGTCTCGTAACCATAAGCCCTATAGGTAAAAGGGATAAGAGGTTGCGAAAACAACTGGTTGTTGTTAAGACTGGATGGGAGGAGCTAACCTTGTATGGTAGAAGTACGCCTTCTTGAAGGGGAAACCAGGGGGGAGATAAGGGAGGAACCCTCCATTAGGGAGATGATAAGTGTCTTAAGACGCAAATGTCATGAGGCTTTTTATTCGCAAGGGTATTAAGGCTTGTCATATTTGTGCAACAATCCTGAAGAGGAAATAATACAAAAGAAAAAGATAAGACGAGATCAATGGGTTTTCGCATGAAAGTGCGAAGACGTCCTGCGATTTCGTTGCAAGACGGCAATGTCATGGAGATTTATTTTCGCAAGAATATTTAGACCTATCATATTGTCGCAACATTCCTGAAGAGGCTGTAATACAAAAGAAAAAGTTAAGGCTTTTTTGCATGAAAGTGCAAGGACGTCCTGCGATTTTGTCGCAATGACAAGAGGTAGCATAATAAGACCTTTAATTAGGAAGGCAAAATAAGACCACTCAGGAATGAGATTTTGAAAAGAATCAAAGTTCACTTCGCATAAGATAACGAAATTATACATAATTAACTGCGAAATTGAGGCATAAAATAAGAAAAAATTATAAAATCTCTCATTTGGATACAAATAACAGAGGAAAGTATGGGAATGTATGAAATTAGAAAATGTTATTTATCTCTACATGATAGATTTACTCAAAAATTCAAAAATTAATGATTATAATGATTAACTGTATTACAAGGAAGAATTGTTTTAACGAATGCTGGTCAAAATGAAAGAAACACAAATATACAGAAAGAAGGAATAAATGTACAAGTATCACAAAGAATCAAATAAAGGAATAAAGACTACTTCTTAGTTGATCCTTCATTATCTTCATTAGACTTGTTCCCTTCTTCATCTGCGTCAGAATCTTCATCACCATCAGAACCTTCATCACCATCAGATTCTTCATCATCAGCTTCGCTATCACAGATAATCAAACTGGGAGTATTCTGTGGGATTCTTCCAAGAGACAAGGATAATCAAAATGTGGGATATTATGATCGTCACAAACCATTTGGATAGTTTGATTGCAAAAATGCATAACATCATTCTTAAAATTCGCAACAGCGATCTTGATTTGATTCTTTAATCTTGAATACTTGTCGTTGCGAGAAGAAAGATTCTTTGCGAGTTCCTCTTTTTCATCATCGAGTTCCTCAATTTTTTCACGATATCTACTTTCAGAATCTACGAGCAAAAGACAATCATTTATTAACTTGATGAAAATTCATAAGAAGCAAAAGATTAGTAAAGAAGAGCAGTTAGTAACCTTCTCTGTCAGAAATCATATCTCTAATCAAGGATGTATGCTCAACTTGGAGACTAACATTTACACCTAAATCTTTTCTAGCATCATCTAAGATTTTCGCAGCCCAAAGAAATTCATCCTCATTACTTATAAGAAGACGAGAACGAATTTGATTTTCCCTTTCGCAGAGTTCGATGTTCTTGCGGTTAGCTTCATCTCGTTCAAGTTGAACTTCAAGAAGAGTCTCTTGGAATTTCGCCAAAGCCTTAGCACCTTGATCAGAGATGCGATCCTTATCACCTATGAGACCGCTAATTTTGGTTCTTAACTCATTGGTTTTCTCTTTAGAATCAAGACGGAGACGCTTAAATCGATTGGCTAAGCCTAAACTAGATCTATGGTCAATTTATAAGAGGCGAAATTTAAATCTAATCTCATTTAGAGAAAGAGATGAAATTCTATCATTTGAGAAGCTGTTTAAGGAATTGTTAAGACGCTCAAGAAGGGTATCATTATCCAAGGCATTACGAAATGAACGAAGAAGGGTAGCTTCATCAGAAATACCATAATTGTTTGTAAAAAGGATCATTTAAATAAGATAAAACAACAGGATGAATGAATGAAGGGAAAAGAGAAAAGTAACATATCGTAAAGTTGATTATTAGCTTGCTGAAGACTAGAAATTTTGTTCTTATATGAAGAAGAATCAATTTCTAGTTGTCTATTTTTCTCGCGAAGACCTTTAACTTCAGCTTCCAATTCTTCATTCTTTGTGCGAATTGAAGATTCTTCCTTTCAAGATTTTCACGTCTCCTCTCTAGATCCGAGGAAACAGCAAAAGAATCTTTTCCATCCTGCGAGAATATATAAAAAATATTAATATAGAAAGATATTTTAAGTTATGACAATGAAGAAATAAAAGGATAAAAATATACCAGACTATTGAGGGAATGCAAGAAGTCGGGAGTCACTGATCTAGAAACTCCATGAAGAGAACTATCACCATCCAGCAAAGGGACATCACAAAGTGTAGCAAGAGCCTTGCAGGTGTTGGCGAATTGGCTATCTCCCATTCCTTGCAGAGAATCAGAAAAGAGGCCAGAGAGCTTATCCATAGAATTTTCTTGGAAAATCTTCAGTTGCGACAAGATCATCATTGTCCTCATCATCCTTGTCACTTTCAGAATTTTATTGAGGAGGAATATTTGAAGGATAAGAAGAACGGACTTGCCTTTTCTTTGAAGGAGGAGCAATTGATTTTTCTCTGCGAAGAACACCTTTACCTTTATCACCAGTCTTCGCAACATCAGCAGGCTCTTCTACTTCAGCAATAATCTTCACACACAGATAGAAATAAGAAATGGAAGCAACAATATACAGTTTAAAATCATAAGGAAAAATTTCTTACCTCATTTGTGTATGAACGAAGAGCTAACAGAGTACTAGCTTTTCCAGTCCTGTTATAACTATCTTTCAGTTTTTGGATCTGCAGAATGTCGCAAGAGTTAGCGAATAAAATAATAAAGATAAATAAAGGAATATAAATTGAACTAAATGGGAAGAAACATAACTATTTCTATTTCTCGGTCCAAGAGAAAACCCAAGGTTGATAAGCAGCGAGATTCGCAGGAAGAACATTTGACCCAACAATGTAAGGTCCTTTTAGCATTAAAGGAAAAACACACCATTTATCATCTTTGGATTGGCGAGGAGTTGTGTTTCTACCAGAGTGCCAGTCAATATCTTTCATGAGAATTTTAGTTTCATCAATGTTATCTTTCATTTTTAAGCGAATGCCCCAGCGAGTATTCTCTTTCTTCATGGAGATAAGTTCATAGTTCTCAAAGAAACTCACTACTGTGTATTTCTCAGCAATTATCTCCAGGTATGCGAATTTAGGATCCCTAAGTTCTTTGGAGTACAGAGATCCTTTACCAGCACCACGATTAGCAAACTCTAGCATCAAACGGATGCAATCCCCACTCAGTTGGAAGATAACTCGCGAAAATCCTGGGTGAGCGAGAATTTCATAGAATAAAGGAAGATCTGGGTCATAAAGAGGAATAGGGAGACCTGCGAGAATCCGACCTAGCGAAATTATGATTGATTGATCATCACAGTACTGATCAGAGAAAAGTTTGACAGAGAGAATTGATTTGGAATTTTCACCAGGAATGGTGGAGAGTGTGAAACCTTTATCAGCAAGATCTTTTTGGACATCTTTTAAATTCTTCTCATGTCTATGACCACTTGGAGCCATATTTGAATATAAGAGTATGGTAATGAATAAAAAATAAGAAGATTGAAGGGGGAAAAATTATAGTAGCAGAACTTGCAGAAGAATAACAGAGTTGCAGAGATGAGAGAATAAAAAGAGAAGAGAAACTAAAAAGAAGATGGAAAGAAGAGTAAGAAGAGTATATAAAGGAGATTTTTTTTACTCGAAGAAATAAACATCATTAAGACGAAAATATATGAGCGGTTGAAAAGCAGCGGTTACAGAAGATGTGTCAAGAAAAATATGGAAGAAAGAATACGTGTGATAAATGCAGAATATGAAGAGATGAACAGCTACGGCATTTCTCACATCATTCTCTACTTTGCAGAGAAGATATGAGAAGAGGCAAGATGTAGGATCAGAATCTCGCAACGATAATGTCTCAGCGAAATTATCAACTACACAACACAATAGCATCGCAGAACAATTTCAGAAATGATACGATAAACGACGTCAGCTAGAATCATGAGAAAGATGTGATAGTCCTGCGAAAATTAGAGAGCTTGCGAAATTAACATTTTTAAGGTTGCGAGAATGTCGCATACCATACCCGAAAATAAAAGGGAGATTAGCTGTCATCCACTATGTATTTCCCTATAAATAGTCATTATCGTTGTAAAGAGGGGGAGATCTTTTTTTGAGTAAGAAACAAGTAAATAGGAGAGAGAAAATCTAGAGCAGAGGTCATTCTTGATTTCTTTATCTTTTCTTGTAAGAATATTCAAAGATTGATCAATAAAATTAAGAGTGTAAACCTAAAAATGAGTTGATTAATAATGAAATCATATGAGGGGTGTAGTGTAGGATTTCCTGCAACTACATTCCTAATGCCTTCTTACCTGGTGGAAATTCCTCCTATTCCAATGTTCCTTGTTCCTCTAGAGCTTTTATTTCTTCGACCATGGCTTTTTGTCATCCTGGATGCTTCATAACTTCTTTGAAGTTCTTAGGCGCATTTTCAGCTGTTATAGCTGCAAGAAAATTTCTATGTGCCACAGAAAAACGATCACAACTAACATAATATGTCGAAGGATAAGGTGTACCTGAGGTTGATGATTGTGTAGGTTGGGTGGACGGTGAACTATTTTATTGTACAACATGCGTCACAAAACCTTTGAGTCTGCTAGAAGGAATTTTCTGACGTTTTCCTTTACCCATCTCACTTTTATTATCTTCCACAACTCCAGCTGACGTATCACTAGAGAGAGCATAATGTGTACTCTCCTTAGGATGTTCTTGAACACCTCCTTCTAATTCTTCTGCTTCATATTCAATATCAAGTTGTGGTTCTTCATTACTTTGTTGTTGTTGTAGCTCAAACGGTTTATATCCAATATCTTCACTAGGTAATTGTACTCTTGTCTATCCTCATCATCACTGCAACATTTTCCATCATGTATGGAAACTAGTGTTCATAAAATTCCACATCTCTTGACACGATAAATTGTTTTGTATCTAAGTCATAAACTTGCATGCCTTCTTCCCAAATGGATAACCAAGAAATACACACCTTCTTCCACGACTTGCAAACTTATCTCCTTTACTGTTTTGATTATGTACATAACAAAAACACCCAAACACTTTCAACTGATCATATAGTGGCTGCTTTCCAAACAGAATTTCATATGGAGTCTTGTTATCAAGTAAAGGTGTTGGTGTTCGATTTATCAAGTATGCCGCAGTTAATGCACACTGACCGCAGAACTGTATTGGTAAATTAGATTGAAATCTCAAATCTCTTGCAACATTCATTATATGCTGGTGTTTTCTCTCAACTGTCCCATTTTGTTGGGGCGTACCAACACAAGATGTCTCAAATATTATCCCATTAGTCTTTAAATATCCACGCAAAGTATTAAATTCTGTTCCATTATCACTTCTAACATGTTTGATTTCCTTGCTAAACTGACGTTTAATGAGAGCAATGAAATTAAGAAATACCATTTCAACTTCAGTTTTAGATTTGATCAAATAAATCCACACACCTCTTGAAAAATCATCAATTATTGTTAAAAAATAATGATCTCCACAAGACGAAGGTGTCTTATAAGGCCCCTATAAATACAAATGAACCAACTCAAGTATATAGCTAGCTTTATTCTGACTATTAGGAAAACTACTTCTACGATGTTTTGCTCGTGGAAAAATATCACAATCATTATTCTTCTTCTTAGATAACGAACTCACAGTAGGTATCTTTTTCAATATTTTTTCTGAAGGATGTCCCAATCTTTGATGCCACAGATCGTACGAATCCCCACTAACTGCAAACACTTTTACTGGAGGTACACCATGAAATAGATATAGTCCACCTTGTCTCTCACCCACTCCAATCACCTTCCTCGTCAACCGGTCATGTATAAGACATAAACTGTTAGTACATTGCACAACACAAGCTATCTCATCGATCATCTGTGTGACCGAGATTAAGTTGCAAGTTATCTTAGGTACATAAAGCACATTATCAAGTTTCAAACCACCAGGAAGAATCACAGTTCCAATTTTATCAGAGTTCGCATACTTTCCATCTGGCAAACCTATTGAGCAAGCCTTAATATCTTTTACTTCTATCATGTCATCTATATTGCATGTAACGTGATTCGTAGCTCCTGTATCTACAATCCAGGAAGACCGATGTTGTTTACCTTGTAGTTGAATTTTTGGTTTGTTTGAACTCAAAAACTCAAGTACTTGTTGAAGTTGAGCTACTGTCACACCAGTCAAGCCAGCTCCATCTATAGATGTCGTATTTGACTGCTGAGCTGCTGGTATATTCAAGTTATTTGCACGAACATGATTGGTGCTGCCATGTCCTCTGCCACCTCTGCCATATCCTCTACCACTACGAGGTCTGTCTCCCCACCATTCAGGATAACCAATTATTTGATAACACCCATCATCAGAGTGTCCCTCTCGATTACAATGCTTGCAAACCTTTGAAGCATCATAAATATTTGTGGTTGCTCTTTGTTCAGGTTGTACCTTAAAATCCATAACATTTTCCAGTACGTCCTTAGATAGAAGCACATCTCCCATTCTCAACCGTTCAGAGTTAACTATCGTCTGATACGCAGCATCTATTTATGGTAAAAGATCTCTTGCTAATAATTGTCCATGTAGTGACCCATACACACTATCTAAACCAATCAAAAAATAATGAAGATAATCTTCTTCTCTCAAAGTAGTCACCTGACTTGCAATATCACAGGTGCAACGACCACACTTGCATTGTGGTATTTTCATATATGTCACCAGGTCACCCCACAACTTGTTTAATCTTCCAAAATAAACAGCTACACTTTCAGATTTACCCTGTTTACACTCACTCAAAGATAATTTTATTTGACAGATTCTTGTACCACTTACCACACAAAATCGTTTCCGCAAGTGTGTCCAGAGAAGAGAAGCATCATCATAATCTCCCAGTGTCGATCGTATGGAAGAATCCAGGGTGTTGTTAATCCAGGAAACAATGGTTGATTGAACCGCAATCCATTCCTCCAATTGTTCGGGAACTGTAGTTTCTTTTATTGTGCCCTCAATAAAACCAAACTTTCGTTTGGCTATTAATGATCTTCTAATGGATCTATCCCATTCATCATAGTTAGTTCCTCTTAACACAATAGGGGTAATAAAAATACCAGGACCATCACTCGATCCTAGATGATACACCGGATTTTTCTTCGATGAATCATGCTCCGGTTGTTTTCCTTTTCCTCCATATTTTGATGTTGTTTCTTCTACCATTTTGTTTAATGAAAAAAATTGATTTTAGGGTTTTTAGGGTTTTAGGGTTTTATCCAGGCTCGATGCCATGTTAAATTCACGATAAGTTATGCCTTTCTCATTAGATATTCAAGATATTTATACATCAATATGACTTGGTCAGCACAACACAAGACTTGTAGAATACGAGAGCTAAGACTTGTAGAATACGAGAACTCTTCCTAATATAACGTGAAGTGTATATGCATAACACAAGGCTGATAGAGTCTGTTTCCTAATAGAATACGCCAAGTCTAAGTCTAAGTTGTAGAATATAACAACCAAATTATATCATTATTCAAAAGTTAGCAACATCTCTTCGGATTTTTTTTTTTGTATTTTGGGAAAATAAATCTATCTTTTAAGTTGAATCTCTCTAGCTATACACAAATATATGGGGGATCGAAAACTGTCCGGATACATCATACATGTCTTTGGTTTTACTTGGTCACCCTGATGATCATTGTTGGAGAAGTTGTGTGTGATTATACCGTGTTCGTACAATCACGCTGGTGGCTGGGAGAACGGCAAAAACGCTTGCATAGTTAGTTGTGGCGGATATTATTTCATGAATAATCCAAATGAAGCATTAGATAATGAAGGCACTAGAGAATTGCAAAAATTAATTAATAAATTGAATTATCCCAGTGGAATGGACATTGAATTTCTTTTAAACTACCCTTAAGAGGACTTTATTTCAGATTTATTAACTGACGAAGAAATAATTGAGAGTGTTATAGAAAAAGGCAAAAGTGATGATGTGACGCTCAACTATTCTGTTGTCCCGTAAACGTGTCGGCACAATACAACAAATAATTTAATGAAATTTTGAGATAATTAATAAGTAAAACTAATCAAAGATTTAATTATCCATGTCGCGTGCTATACTGTGCTTGGTGCTTACCATATCGTCGCACTTAACGTATGGTGTTGTGCCATAAAGTGAAAAAAGCGAAAAAGCTAGGGTTTCACGTGGTTGGGCTCCGGTTTTCTCTCCCTCAAATTTTTCTTGGCGTTCACAAATTTCCTCTTGATTTTGCGCTCTAATGGCACAAAATCAAAACAATAATCCACCAGTTTTTGTTAATAGTTATGATAATCAATCAACAAGGATAGGGAATCAATCAAAATCAAAAACTATCTATATCCCTAAGAATTCTGCTGCTAACCCTAATGCTTCCGTGTTTGGAAGGCAGCTCGAAGAAGATGGAGTTTCAAACCCTAACGCTGCAATTCCTGAAGCGTTTAGGAATCATGGTGCAAACCCTAACGCTGCTATTCCTACAGCGTTTAGGAAGGTGATGGGGACGGAGATTCATGGCGCGTCTAGGAAGGAAGATGGAAATCATAACTCGTTTAGGAAACCGGGTGATGATGGTGTTATGGAAGGATCCTATGCATCTATATTAAAGCGAAGAACCCATGTTTTATCAAAGATTGATGCCGAGACTCTTTCTCACCCCCCAATTTTCTCTTCAACAAATAATGATGTTTTGATCATGATCCCACGAGACACTCATACACGGATTAAGGCTGTGTGGAGATTCATCTTGGTTGGTCGTTTGGTTTTTTTCAAAACCCTAAAATTTGATGATGTTAAAAGAGAATTATTGAATCAATGGAAGCTATCTGGTTCGGTTCAATTTATTCCATGGAAGAAGGGATATTTTGTTATTAAGCTAGACAATGAAGATGATCGTAAACGTGTAAGCTATGATGGTCCATGGAAGATTCACTCTCCAAACGGAATTCAACAGCTTAAAATTCATCCATGGAAACCTATGTTTGATCCTGGGAAAGATAAGATTACTAGAGCTGCAGTTTGGGTTCGCTTCACAGCTTTGCCAATGGAGTTTTGGGATGAAGAGACGATTTTTAGGCTGGAAAGAGGACTTGGTAGGCCGGTTTCGGTTGATCCGCGTACTCTGCGCCATGAATATGGTTACTTTGCAGCAGCTCTGGTTGACATAGACTTCTCTCAACCTTTGAGACGAATTTTGATTGATGGTGAAGAGAATGATGAAATTTTTGTTCAGGAATATGAAATTTTAAACAGGCCCAGCTTTTGCGATTATTGTAAATCTATTGGCCATAAAAAATCTGATTGTAGATCAAAAAAGTTTGATGATTTGAAGGATAGGGCTGAAGTTGAAACTGATCCTGAGATTAGAAAAGCAATTGAGGCGGATATGGATGATCTTAAGAATTTTTGGCAAAAGGAACGAATCCCTAAAGGTAAGAAGCATATGTCATCGGATGTTCCAACAGAAACCGAGCAATCTAAACATGGTGAGGAGCCCATAACGTTGAAGAAGAAGAAATCTATCCTTGAGATAGCAACTGGAACACGTACTATCTTTTCTGAGCACAGTGAGAGTGCTGGTGCTACATTAGAAGACGATGATACTATATCGGATCACACTGAAGATGCTGCCTTGTCCGTGCCGCATATTGCTGCAACTCATAGTGCTGAAGCTTGCAGTGATATTCAGTCCGTGCAGCTAAAGGAGGATGGTGGCTTATCTAAGCACCGAGAAGATGTTTCTAATGCTGGTGAAGACGCTTTACCTGGTTTGCGTAAAGAAGATGTGGAATCTGTCCGCAATGATGATGCTGAATTGGTTTTGCGAAGTGTTGGTGCAGCACTTGAGGAGCTGGTGCATGATAATTTATCTACGGAAGATGATGCTGATTTGGAGATGCAAGAGATGGAAGCTTATAGAAATTACGAGGCTATGAAGGAGGCAACTAGGCAACGGGAGGCTGATGCTGAAGCTGCCAAAATTCAACAAGATATTGCTAGAGCTAAGCTAGAGAACTTGAGGAAGCAGGTTTTGGACTTGCATCATTCTCCGGCTAATTTTCCAATTGTGGATGTTACCGAGGACGCTAGTTTTAGTGAGGCCACTAGGACTTCAAGAAGATCTTCACCAGCTAGATCTTTGGAAAACTTAACACTTTCTAATAGATTTGAAACTGAGACCGAGGAGATTGATAAGGTGATTGTTGAAGATGATGATGTGATTGAAGATGTAGTTGCAACTAACACTTCAAGCATAGCTGAGGAGGATGCAAGAACTTTGGAGATTCTTGCTAATAAAGAGCTAGCTGATCATGAGAAGAAGGAGTTGGCGGAAAAGAAGAAAAAATCTAAAGCTCCTAAGAAGAAGACAGCTGCTGCTGTGGCTACGGTGAGTCAAGTTCAAACTCGAAGTGGAAAATCTTCTAGACAGGGTTCGGAAAGCCCTTCAAAGAATAGAGTTAATTAATGCGTGTCTTCTATTGGAATGCTCAAGGCTTGGCCAAGGATGGTGCAAGGGCCAAGTTGAATGAGCTTTACTACTTGCACAAACCTGACGTTATTTGTATTGCGGAGCCTCAGGTTCGTTGCACTACACGTTTTGTTAGGAAGCTTAATTTGCTTGATTTTTGTGAAGATGTTATTACTAATGAAGTGCATGGTCAGAAAGGTAATATTTGGGTCTTTTGGAGGAATACTCTTGCAAGGCCGAATGTCTTATCTTCGTCTAAGCAGGCTATCACTTTGGATTTTTCTGGGAGTCTTGTCACGGCTGTGCATGCTTCTTTTGATGCGGTTGAAAGGAGATCTCTTTGGCGTCAGTTGGGTCTGGGATATATTTCCGTTCCATGGATGGTGCTGGGGGATTTCAATTGTGTTCTGCGTCTTGATGAGAAGAAGGGTGGTAGGCCGATCAAAGAAATTTATATAAATGAGTTTCGAAGTTGGATATCTGAAAATGGTTTGGTTGAGGCCGATGCTATTGGGAAGAAGTATACTTGGTCCAATTGTCGAAGTGGTATGCATAGAATTGTTTCTAAACACGATAGGGCCGTGATTAATGGTGCGTGGATTGATAAGTTTGCTAACTGGAGGTGCAAAGCTTTGCCGAGAATCTGCTCGGACCACTCTCCTCTTTTTGGTTTTGCTTTTGACAGTCCTAGGCCGAAGAGAGCTCCTTTTCGAATTCAGAAGATGTGGCTTTCTCATCCATCATTTTTGGACTTCGTCAAAGAAAATTGGAGTGTTAGGCTGGATGGTGCTCCTCCTTTTGTTTTTTCATCAAAGTTGAAGCGGTTGAGGGAGGCTTTGAAGATTTGGAATAGATTGGTGTTTGGAGATGTTCAGTTTCGTTTAAAGCAAGCGGAATTGAATCTTGATAAGGAGAATGATATTTTGGACCATAATGTTAGTTGTGAAGTCCAATTTTTGAAGGTTGCCGATGCTAAGAAGGCTGCTGATGATGTGCGGTATGATTTGGCCACTATGCTTAAGCAAAAATCGAGAACTAGCTGGTTGGAGGATGGTGATCAGAACACACGTTTTTTTCACAATTCAATAAGAATGAGGAGGAGCCAAAACACAATTTCCGAGCTGAAGATTTCTACTAACTCTACTTTGTTTTTGCAGGATGAAATAAAAGATTACATTGTTGATCATTATCGTGCAAAGTTCAACGGTGGAGCTGTTCATATTGATCCGAGACTATTTGATTATGAGCATGAAAGCATATCAGCTGCTGAGAGTGCTTGTATGGATGCTATTCCTACCTTGGATGAAGTTAAAGAGGCTGTTTTTGATCTTGGAGCGGATTCTGCTCCTGGCCCCGATGGTTTTACAGGTTCTTTCTTTCGAGTCTGTTGGAACATTATTTCTAGAGATCTTTTTAATGCTATTGCAAACTGTTGGGCGATGAGGAAGATTCCTAATGGCATTAACTCTAGTTTTATTGTGCTCATTCCAAAGGCTAATAAGTCTGATGCTATTAAAGACTATAGGCCAATTGGTTTAAGCAACTTCCTCTTCAAAATCATTACCAAAATTATGGCGACCAGACTTGGCACGGTGTTGAACAAATTGATTTCTGAAGAGCAAGTGGCGTTTATGAAAGGAAGAAACATTCATGAGAATATAGCCTTGGCCTCGGAACTGATCAATGAAATTAGCGTTGAACGGAAGCATGGTAACGTTGGCCTTAAATTGGATATAGCCCAGGCTTTTGACACGGTGAGTTGGGAGTTTGTGGTTGAAGTTTTTCGTCAATATGGCTTTTCTGATGCATGGTGTTCGTGGTTGCTGAGTATTCTTAACTCTGCCCGTATATCTATTATGATTAATGGTAGCCCTGAAGGTTTTTTCAGTATCACAAGAGGCCTTCGTCAAGGTGATCCTCTTTCACCTTTGATTTTTGTTCTTATTGAAGATGTTTTGAGCCGCAATCTCTCTAAGTTGTTTGCTGCTAGAAGTATGCATCACATGGTGATTAAGAAAGGTGTGGCTCCAACCCATTTACTCTTTGCGGATGATATTCTTATTTTCTGTAAGGGTAATCTTCATAGCTTGCGGAACTTGAAGGAGATGCTTGGCATGTATCAACGTGCTTCCGGTCAGTATGTTAGTTACGCCAAAAGCAAATTTTATTATGGTGGAGATAGGCAGTCTCGTGCTAATTCTATTGCAAACTTTATGGGCATGGAGAGGGAGCATTTCCCGGATAAATATTTGGGAATCCAATTGAAACCTGGCATTGTGCGTCATATTCATGTTCGTCAGGTAATGGAGAAGATTATGGACAAGCTGGCAGGTTGGAAGGGTAAGCTATTGTCTTTTCAGGCCAGGTTAGTTTTGATCAAATCAGTTATTTCTAGCTATTTGATTCATTCAATGGCTGTTTACAAATGGCCATGCACGGCCATCAAATCTGTTGAGAGGGCCATTCGCAATTTTTTGTGGTCTGGAGATGCTGAGAAGCGCAAACACTTCACGGTTCTTTATGATGTCTTATGCCTTTCTAGACGTGAAGGTGGGCTTGGCCTCAAGAAGTTAAATGATGTTAATAGGGCCATGCTTATGAAGTTGTGGATTTCGATTCGAGACTCTGGTAAGACTTGGGCTAGATTTTTGAAGGCAAAATATTTCAAGGTCAATGGCAACTTGATTGATTATAAGTTGGGTTCCTCGGTTTTTCCTGGCATTAGATTGGTGCATAACTTTGTTCAAAAACACACGCGCTCAATTATAGGTAACGGTGCTAATACTTCCTTATTTTTTGATAATTGGTGTGCTGATTTTTCAATTGCTCAACGACTTGGCATCACAACAAGAGGCCCTAATGATTTTAAGGCCAAGGTGAGTGATATTATTGTTGATGGCTCTTGGGCTATTCCTCCAAAGACTAAAGAATTGATGTTACGATGCAATATTGATGTTGATAATTTGCCTCTTATTGGTGGTGGAGATGACTATAAAATTTGGGACTTGGACAGTAAGGGTGTTTTCACTGTCAAGTCGGCCAAGGCTGCTATTCATGGGCCAGCTGCAATTTTGCCAGCTGCGGCACTTTTCTCTAGAAGTGTTATACATCCTACTTTGGGTGTGCAGTATTGGAAGCTATTTTATAAACAGTGTTGTGCTTCTGATGATAATGTTATGAAGAAGACTGGTAGGGAGATGCCTTCTATGTGTCGTTTATGTAGAGAAGACTGTGAAGATGTTAGCCATATTACTTGGCATTGCAAAATTGCCAAAAGAATTTGGAAGTGGGCAGCTGAAATTTTCGGATTGACGCCGAATGAGGACCTGGTGGCCTCCTACAAGGCTGCAAAGGGCCGGAGTCGAATGATTAAGGATCTGTGGCTTGTTGCGAATCTTGCAATAGTTACGGAGCTGTGGAAGATGCGTAACAAAGCTTATTTTGAGAACAAACAGATTCGTTGGCTGGAGTTTAAAGGCAGAGTTCATCAGGTAATTCGTGATAACTCTATTAGATTGAAGGGCCATATGCATAATACTTTGGATGATTTGCGTATTGTTAATTTCTTTAGAGTGACGCATAGATCTTGCGATCACTCTGACCCAGTTGAAGTTACTTGGAGTCCACCAAATCCTGGTGAGATTATGATCTGTTGTGATGGTGCATCTCTTGGTAATCCGGGGCAGGCTGGTTCTGGTGTTGTCTTCCGTGATTCTAGCTCGGTAGTCTTGGGAGTTCTGTGTGTTGGCCTGGGCTGGCAGACTAACTTATATGCTGAAGTTTGTGCGGTGATCTATGGTGCTGTCGTTGCTCAAAGATGGAATGTGAAGAACCTATGTGTCAGATCTGATTCGATGAGTTGTTTATATGCTCTTCAAAAAGGCGATTTGCCATGGCAGCTTATACAGAGGTGGAGAATAGCGAAGAGTTTTTATAACAATATTAGCTATATTCATAGCTACAGAGAGGCTAATTTTTCAGCGGATGTCTCGGCCAAACAAGCATGTTTGTTGGCTGAGGAACATTATGAGTTTCACGAGGGTAGGCCAGGTTTTATTCATTCTGTTGAATGGCCTGGAGAGGTTTACTATCGTTTTTAGGCTTTTTAGAGTGCGCTAGCACTAAATTAGCCTGATCCTTGTACATTTTCGCTTTTTTATTCTATTTTATTGACCGAGTAAAAAAAAAGTTGTGCCATAAAGTGCCAGCACGACACTTCACACCTCTCGTTTTTACCATGTCAAATTACGGAATACTTCCCACACTACTTTTCCCGCTTCAAGTTGTGTATTTTCATGCATATTATATCGTTCGTTTTGATTTTTTATGGGGTGATTGGAGGCCCTGTGAGCTAATTACCAAGGAATTGTACTAATTCCGTTAACCAAACAATATCAGTTTTCAGAATTGAATTCCACTGGAATAGGATTACCCCCAAACTCATGATTTCGATTGCAGAGCGGGAAGAGGGAAATAGGATTGGATTCGGCAGAATAGGAAAGTTAATTGTTGTACATGACTTAATTACTCTTCGTATAAAACAGTCGACTGAACAATTTTGGTCCTCATTTTTTCGAACTCTTTAGGAGATAGAAAAATATAAATCGAGGTTGAGATGGCCATGCCTGTTTCTTCTTCTAGACATATGATTCTTCTTTTTGTTTGTTTTCAATTGTATTGTTATGATTCTAGTATTGTCGCCTTAGTGTTTTTTTTTTTTTTTGATCGGTCAAAGAGAAAATTTATTGAAATAAGAGGTACTTAAGAGGGTACCTCAACCCAATGAATACAAGCGAGAAAAAAAACGAAGAACATTCCGGCAAACCCAAAATAACAAAAAAAACAAGAAACAAGCTTACAAATGCCGGAATAAAGAGTCACATAATGCAATCACCATATTCGCCGTTAGACCCAACATCCTTGTGATCGACTCGGCCCAAAAGAACGCTTGTAGTTTAACATTTCTAATGAGGCTTACCAAATTTTTCTTTTTGTTTTCAAAGACTCTTGCATTTCGCTCTCTCCATATACACCACCGTAGTGCAACCGGAATGTTATTCCAAATTCGACTAAGTCTTTCGTCACCCCGATTAAACTTCCAAGACTTCACATTTATATTCACATTTGAATTGTAAGTCCAATCAAAACGACATCCTTCAACAAAGTAATCCCAAATTCTCCGGGTTCTCCAACATTCAAAGAATAAACGCGAGCTAGTTTCATCGTCTTCATCACAAAAATAACATAAACTAGAAACATTCATACCTCTTCTTAATAGCTTATCCTCCGTCATTATCCTATCATGAAAAAGAAGCCAAAGAAAAAAGTTTTGCAAGGATACTCCCGGCTCCATACAACATCGATTGGAAAATTTGTCTCACTTTGATCTTGATCAATCCTAATACCATCTTTAACCATATATTATTTTTTTCGAGAAGAGAAATTTTATATTAAAGAGAAAAACTGCCAAAGGAAAAGTACAAACCAGAACCAAAGAGATTACCGGAATCGGAACAAAAACCAAATACAAGAAAAGCTAATTATGTAAGACAGCTTCCCAATTATGAATAACCTGACTGTTGTCAACACACTGAAATGTATTCGTATCGCAGCTCCAAAAAACCAATGATTGCTTCACCAGGACGATAACTTCTTCCACATCTTTTGTTCTTCCACCAAAAACTCCATGATTCCGTTCATTCCACACATTCCAAACGATTGCAAAATGAAGGATATTCCATATATGCTTGCACTTACCAGTTAAAACATTATTATCCCAAGGTTTTAACAGATGCAAAACAATGTCAGGCAATGGAAAGGAAATACTAAACGACTTTGAGAAGTAATCCCATAGTTTGAAAGTGAAAGAACAATGGAACATCAAATGGTCAGACGTATCCAATACCTCATTGCATAGCGGGCATGCAGTATTATCCAAATTAACTCCACGATGCCTAAGCATGGCTCCCGTAGGTAACGATCCATGACAAATAGCCCAAACCAGAAAGCTTGCTTTTCATGGTATGTAGTTTCTCCACAGAAACCTGGAAAAAGAGAATTCTGGCACGTCTCCAGGAAGGGTATCATAACAAAATTTGTTATTGTAATCCAATGTCACGTCGCGAAAGATCTCACTCCAGTTGTTCGTTAGCGTTCCGCTGGTGTTTGAAATTTCCATACCAGTCTCCATTCCTAATAATCTGAGCTATCGAATCTTGCTTCCGAGTACAAGCTTTAAAAATCACCGGAAAGATATCCTTTAAACAACCCATACCATGCCAGCGATCCTTCCAAAATCTAACCCCCTTTCCATTTCGAATTTTAAACGTGACCATACTATGTATTTCAGGTACCATCTTAGTTACTTTTTGCCATAAGATCCTTCCTTGGATAGCATTTTCGTCAACCAGCATGATCAAATCTGCATCATCCTTAGTCTTCTGTTGAACAATAGTTATCCATAAAGCCTGTTTTTGTTTTGTATATCGACATATCCATTTAATTAGTAAAGTCTTATTGGTAATGCGAAAATTCTTCACACCTAATCCACCTTGCTCCTTAGTTAAATTGATCTTGTCCCATTTTACCCAAGCCATTTTCTTACGCCCTTCAACAGCACCCCACATAAAGTTTCTCATCAACTTTATCATTTTATTCTCCACACAAACTGGCAAGTGAAAAAGGGATAAAAAAATATACCGGTAAGCTAGCTAGACAACTCTTGATAAATACAAGTCGACCTGCTTTGTTCAAAAATTTCTTCTTCCAAGATGCTAACTTTTGTGTCATCTTTTCTAAATAGTGTCCCAAATTGAAGTACTTCTCGAAGTTGCACCAATAGGCATGCCAAGATATTTAATTGGAAAAACCTATGTTTTACATCCAAGCTCCTTAGCTAACTCTCCAATAACCTCATCCGCACCAACACTTATCATAGTACTTTTGTCCAGATTAAGTTTCATGCCCGTTAAAGACTCAAACATTCACAAGATAATAAAAAGTCTAGTTAACTCATCCGCATTAGCATCAATAAAAATGAGAGTATCGTCATCTGCTACTTTAAACCCGGTAATCTGACCTCTTTGAACAACATCATGCATCAACTTACCGAAAATTTCAACCACAAGATGAAAAAGGTAAGCAGAAAGTGAGTCTCCTTTCCTTAAGCCCTTTGAAGGCTTGAATATTTCTGTTGAGCCTCCATGCACCAGAACTGAAAGATGAGAAGACGTGACACACCATTTTATCCAAGAAATCCATTTATCGCCAAAATCATGTTTGTATAGAATACGAAGAAGAGAGTGCCAGTTGATGTTGTCGAAAGATTTCTACATATCAATCTTGCACAGAATTCCAGGCTTCTCCGATTTAAGTCTACTATCAACAAACTCATTAGCGATCAAAACACCATCCAAAATCTGCTTCTCATTTATAAAATCCCCTTGAAAATCCGAAATGAGCTTTGGCATCACAATTTTTAATCTTCCAGCTAACACCTTCGATAGAATTTTGTACACACTTCCAATTAAACTTAGCGGTCTGAAATCCTTTGCGGTACACGAATCTTCTTTCTTTGGGATAAGAGTAAGGAAAGAGCAGTTTAACCTCTAGTCTAAAGAGCCAGAATGATGAAAATCATTAAGCATTTTCATGAAATCTTCTTTGATGATATCCCAACACTTCTTATAAAACTCAAAAGTAAAACCATCCGGCCCCGGGGCTTTGTTTGAACCCATCTTCTTCACAACTTCCCAGATTCATCCTCCGAAAAACTCCTCTCCAACCAGGCTTTATCATCATCACCCACCAACGGAAAAGGAAACTCATCTAGGGAAGAGATGATATCACTATGAGCCGAGAAAATATTAATGTAGTAGTTCCTTATCTCCTCTTTGATTAAATTCTGATTCATACAATCCACCCCGTCGATTTGAAGTTTGTCGATAGGGTTTCTTTTCTTTCGTGCACTTGTTATTCAATGAAAGTAACCAGTATTGGAGTCATCCCATCTAAATCCGTATTGTTTTGCCCGAAGTTGCCATTTCCTAACCTCCAACCTTTTGATGTCCCTGAGCTTAGTTTTACATTGCAATCTAAGAACTTGTTGGTCAGGAAGAAGCACCCTAGTTTCTTCAAGAATGTTTAGCTCACCTATCTTTTCAGTTAACGCAATCTTTTCTCGTTTTACACCTCCAAACTCTTGCAAACCCCACTGCTTAATGAAAAACTTCAACTTTTGTATTTTCCGAAAGAAAACTGTACTCGCTGCTCCCTGAAACTCCATTGTTTTTCACCACAGTTTCACCTTCTTATGGAAATCCTTATGTTCAATCCAACTGCGTTCCAACTTAAAATACGGCTTGCTTCTCGCTTAAGGATTAGTTATAACCATAATAGGGTTATGATTGGAAATCGTTCTAGTTAGGGATAACTAAAGAGCACCAGGGAAGGCTTCATCAAAACTAATGTTAAAGAGAAACCTGATTATTTCCGTCCCAAACTCGGTTATCCTAAAATTAGAGTTATCGTTGGTGTTAAAGTCATTTCCTAGAATTAGATTACTATGTAATTCGATTAACTGAACCAAAACATTAAATTGAAGTATTGGAATACTTCAGAATTGGATTACCCTATAGCTGATTTCCTAGGTCTCCAATTCTCCCAACCAAAAGTGTTACATTTTATATTATTTTTGCTTAATTAATTTCTCAAAGTTTTATCAGATCATTTCTTTTTTAGCATACTAGATTACAACTTGCAATGTAATATCCAATAATTATTTAATTTCGATCTTTTTGATGAATTTCTGACTTTCTCTCTCATCCACTCTGCAACTTTCTCTCCATTAACGCAATTTCTACCTAAAACACAAATCTCTTCCTTCTGTTTTTTAACTTAATCTGATCTATTTTCAATTCCTAAACACCTTTAGTATACTGTGATTTAATAAGTTGTTGGATTTCTTCGTATTTCAACGAAGATTTCCTTACTCATAAATTTTAGTTTCTTATATTTTTTATAGCCATTGGCAATCTCTTTTTTCACAGTCTATATTCAAATCTCTACTTTGTTTTCATGATGTCTCTCTCAAAACATTCAAACCCAAACCAACAAAACCAGAAAAATGAATTGACGCGTCAGTTTGAAAATCTTCTTAATCAAAAATCCCCATCCAAGAAAATATGCATTGATACCCCTCTACCGAACCAATCCAAAGATTACCAGAACTGTTTAGTTTTGATGATCCTTTCACTAAGAACTTTCCAAATTTCAAATGTGAGAGAACTTTTACATAAACTCTGGAGATCTTTCAATCAAAATTTTTATGTTTCAGAGTTTACATCGGAAAAATATCTCATCAAATTTGAATCTCATTCTGACTTTGAATTCATCATGGAATCTTCCCCATGGGTGACGAGAGATGATCTTCTGGCATTGGAAAGATGTATTCCTAATAAACTTCCACATGAATATATCTTTGGTAAAGTGGAGTTTTGGGCTCAAATTCATGGTTTACCTGTCAATTATCTGGATAGAAAATTTATTCAGAAATTAATTATACATGTTGGCAGTAATATAACCATTTCTCTTCAGGAATCAAGAAACTGGGGAAAATTTTCTAGAGTTGGAATTCTAATAGATATTAAAAAACCACTCAGGGACTCTATAACTTTCCCCATTTCAAACGAGAAAGAGATCTCTGCAGAAATCAAATATGAGAGACTTCCAAGATTTTGTATGTTTTGCGGTCTACTTGGCCATCTAATGAAAATTTGTCCAATAGTACACCAACTAAAGGATAAAGTTCATCAGGATTTTCCTCCTGAACTACAGCAACAGGCATACAATCTCATTGTCCCAAAATATCAACGCACAATTAAGGCTTATGCTAAAAACTATAGAAATTATTTTGTGGATTTCAATGAAGATATTTACCAGGAAGAAGAATTTGCTGAACGTACAGATCTTCAGAGATCGACATTGACAGAATTTGCAGCTTTGGTGAATCATCAGGATGACTCATTGATCATGGGGAATATTCCGTCCAAGTCAACATTTGAATCGTCATATCATCTTGAAGATAACTTCCAAAAAGAGTTACCCAATTTTGGATTTACTTTGGATAATAATAAACGGTCAGTTACAACAAGTTTCAAAAAACAACATGAAGTAGTCAATCGGGTAATAGCATCTTCATCTTTTTTCAATGCTCAAAAAAATTCAGTTATTGACCATTCTGTAACTGCTAATCATGGAAGATTTCCTTTACCTGCATCAACCTCAATTAATAAACTGCAACAAAGGAATACATAATTGAGCAAGGGAAAGTCCATAGAAGTTCAGCAACAATATACACATTCTCAAACAGATTTTAATAGTTCAAATTCACTTCAAGTGGCAGATTCTTTTCAATTTGTCACAAAGAGATTCAAATCTTCTTCTACTGAGGTTTCCAACAAAGAAATCAATGAGAATTTTCATCAACTTCTATCCAGGTCAAACCACAAATCACAGAGTAGTGACAGTAGACGGGTTTTATGGAATCCCAGACAATCAACCAAGATTACCAGGAGGCGTGAATGGAAATTGATGGCAAGAGAACTTCGCATTACCTTTGTTTCAGTGTCAGATACCTCCAGAGATTCTGGTGGCATTAAACGAGTGCAGGGGGGATCATGTGTAAATTCTGGAACCACATAATCAGAGTTAGATTCAAGAATCGAGGATGATTCAGTTGATCAATGGGCAGTGGCGGCTAGCCCTAATTGGCCGCACGGTCCATGTTAGTATACGCATGAACTGTTGGGGGTTAGGGAATGACCAAACAGTTTAGACTTTACAATCTTTCCTTAGAAGTACGAAGCCTGGAATTATATTTCTATCTGAAACCAAACTCTCTGAAGCTGCATCTGGACCAATTCTTCATAAATTGGGAAATAGAAATCATTGTGTGGTGCATGTGATAGGACGTAGTGGTGGGTTATTGTTACTTTGGAAAGATGATATAGACGCTGAAGTTATTTCTGCAAGTGAAACAAAATGGTTCTTTCAATTCTTGGAATCTTTTGTGCGTTTATGGTCCACTGAATAGAACTGACAGAGGCAACTTCTGGCAAGGTTTAGCTACATACTCTCATCATGTAGAAGGACCAAAATGCTATATTGGTGAATTCAATTATATTTCATCAATTAGAGAAAAGTTTGGAGGTGATCAATCCATGAACGACACAATTACCCACTTTAATAATTTTATTAGAGATAATCACCTGCTAGACTTGGGCTTCTCTGGTCCAGCTTTCACATGGACCAATGGAAGGTATTATCAAGGTTTAATAAGACAACATCTCGACAGAGTTATAGCAACTCTGGATTGGTGTTTGATGTTTGAAAACTCATGCGTTCTTCATCTTCTTAGAATCTCAAGTGATCACGCACCTATCCTTCTCAATACTTATATAAATATACCTAGGAATTCTCCTTCGTATAAATTTGAATCTTATTGGTGCTCTCGACCAGATTTTCTCAAAGTAGTTTTGGAAAGCTGGAACATTAACCTGACTGGTGATTTAATTGGGAAATTGAAATCTCTCGGTGGTTTTCTTTAATGTTGGAGAAAAAAGAAAATTGGTTGTATTAATAACAAAATATGCAGATTAAAGAAAAAGCTTCTACACCTTCAAGGTCTTAATCCTACCGTAGCAACTTTGCAGCAAGAGAAAATTATTTCTGATCAACTGAATGAATATATTATTATGGAAGCTACATACTGGGAGCAAAGAATGAAACATATTTGGATGAAAACTGGTGACCGAAACTCAAAACAATTTCATCTGTCTGTCCAGCAAAGAAGAAGGAAGAATAATATCTCTAATTTAAAGAACGCTGGTGGAATCTGGCTTACTAATCCAAGTGCAATAGCTGACGAGTTAATATCCTTATTCAAAACCTTATTCACTGAGGATTTGAATATCCAGCAACCCTCTGAGCTATAGGATTCTATTTTCTCCTTGGATGAAGCTCAAAATATTTCAATCACTTCTTTGCCCTCAGCTGAGGCCATATGGAAGGTTGTCAAAGATATGAATTCTTTTGGATCTCCGGGTCCAGACGGATTCCCAATGATCTTTTATAAAAAATGTTGGTCGATTGTGGGAGAGGATACGACTGAATTCATCAAAAATATTTTCAACACGGGGGAATTACCAAGTAAGTTAAATCACACAAATATCAGTTTAATCCCAAAAGTGAAAAATCCGGAGTCTGCAATGGACTTTAGGCCTATATCTTTGTGTAATGTACTTTATAAGTTTGTTACAAAAATTATATCTGTTAGGTTAAGTTCTTATCTGGATAAATTTATCTCTTGGTCTCAGAATGCATTCGTGAAAAACAAACAGATTACTGACAATATTGTCATAGCAAAAGAAAATTTTCATTCAATGCATAAATCCAGATCTAAGCAGGGTTATTTTGCTTTAAATCTAGATATGTCTAAGGCATATGATTGAGTTTCATGGTCTTTTGTCAGTTTTATGCTTCACCAATTAGGTATTCATGGTAACTCTCACAAGCTGATAATGAATTGTGTAACAACTTATACATTCTCCATTACTTTAAATGGGCTCATTATGGGAAATTTAAAAGTGGTCGAGGATTACGTCAAGGATGTCCATTATCACCGTCTTTATTCATAATCTGCTCACAGGGTTTATGTTTACTCATGGAACGTTATGAAAGCTTAAATCTGTACAGTGGTTATAACTTCATCAACAGGGGTCCAACAATAAGTCATCTTATGTTTGATGATGACTTATTTTTCTTTGGAAGCAACTCGGAATCAAATGCTCTTCAACTGAAACAGATTTTGGAGACATACTCTATGTTTTCAGGTCAGACAATAAATTACTCAAAATATGCAATTCACTTTAATAATGGTTGTTCTTCTTTTAATAGATGGAGACTAGTCCAGAAGGGGCTATAAATAACGAACGAAGTCTGTTATAAAACATGATTTATCACGGATTTCATCTGTTATTCGAACCGTTATTTATTTAGTGTGACTCTTTATAAATGACAAATAGAAAACTTTATTAAATATGAAGAATAAAATTTGTGACTTTAAATCACGTACAAGATCTGTTATTAACTACCACGGTTATCATATGCTGAATAGAATAACGTACGATGCCTTCCATAACTGAGGCATTTTCATAATAATAAATATGCTAATTCAAACGAGAGTGACGTCATTTTTAAGCTACTGAGTCATAGTTTTGGTATTCAGAAAAATTCATTCAGACATTCAGATTCATATTTGGTGTCTGAAACTGATTTTGATTCAACTGAATCCGGACGTGAAAGAAAATTCTGAAAATGAAATAGAATCTTGGAGGAAACAAATGAAATTATCTATTAATTACACAACATAACATTCAAGAAAATAGAATCTCGGAGTACAAGTGGAAAGATAAATACTAGCAACCCGAAGTCACATGTAGAACATTAAAATTGAAGAATTCAATCTATTGTCACCTTCTTACTCTAATTTGGTCGCTCTACTAAAGGAGTTACATAAGATATTAGTCACTTGATCATGTCACCTTTTAATTAAACACCTCCAAGTACTCCATCATCTCTATGCCATAACGCCGCCCTTGCATCTATGATTACTTCAGCGCAGCCATAATCGTTATCACTTTTTCCTAGTTCCTCAAAAAACAAAGGCAAAGCGGGAATCCCAGCACTGAAAAGTTTAGAAAATGGTAAGAATGCAAACCAACGCCAGAGTGAAGATGATTAAACCTTGATTGGAAAGTCTCCCACATATTCCAACAACAACTTAAAGTTCTTCTTCAGACTGGACTACGCCTCTGTAAAAGAATCTGAAAAAACATAGTGTATGTACACATTTCATCATCTTCCACGTGTACAGAAAGAGACACGTGGAAGGCATGCAAAGCGAGACATCAAAACATGATAGCAAGCATCTCATCAGAAGATGCCATCGGTCAGCAGATCTCACGGTCAGGGACAGAGGACCACAGAGGTATGATGGCTCAGACGAGCACCAGATAATACCCCTTGGGTATTAACGCACCCAATCCCGAGGAAGATCCCAGATCAACGGTCGAGAGGAAGTCTGGCTGACACAGATGTGACCAGACAAAGAGACACTTGTCTGACACGAGCAGACATCCATCTACCCGCATTAAATACCAAAGAGATATACACGTGTCGCTCAGATCGTGGAAGAAGAGAGGATAACCCTTTGTGTTCAAGCTCAGGCTGCGGCATATGCCGAAGACCTATGAGTAATAGGCACAAAGCACAAGAAGATAAGATTATAACGACACCTCAGAGATGGGACCCACGTTCCTTCCCTATAAATACCCCTCTCCACTAAGAGAGAAGGGGCAGACCATTTTGGGAGAGCAGTTAGAGGAGATTATAGGAGAGATAAATAGGAAGAGTAAGTAATCCCCCTACTTCCGCAGACCTATGTATATTCTAAAGTCATTCGACTTTGTAACCATTCAGTACATAGTGAAACACCAAACCCCGTGGATGTAGGCCTTAGTGCTGAACCACGTAAATCTGTCTCATTTACATTTCTGCACCTTACATTCAGCGTTAAACTTCATATGCTTTATATTTATACTTGTTTCTTGATTTATTTCCTTATACGAACATTATTTATGATAATATTCGACTAGACAATGACAAGCCTGAAGGCTTTGAGTCGATGAATCGATATAATCATCCCGTTACGCATACGATGTAGAATTAGGACGTATGCGAATATTGTTTGTGAACACTTGGATGGCCTCGTGATTTATGTGTTCAAAATTTGGCGCTAGAAACAGGGACTTTGTCCCGATAAAAGATTTATCTTATCCTGTGATTTCACCTTAAAACGCGCATTATGGTTGTGCCCTATTCTGGGTTCAGCGTGCTTTCAAAACCTTTTCTATTATGGGTTCATGTTCTTCATTTTCACAAACACCATTTCAAAGCATACAAACCCGCGGCTATCTATCACAGATTTGCACGTGAGGTGTTTTACTCAACTAAGATTTTATAATCCAGATTCATAAGTCCTCGCGACGGATCTGCCTTTTCAAGAGTTCTTTTTCAAAAGTAGTATGAAAACAAGATTCATGATCGTTTATTAGAGGATTTGTATTTCAAAAACTAGACCAGTGAAGTCTTTACATTTCTCTTCTATTAGGGCCCTTGGGCAGCTCATTTCCTTATATTCCAATAGTCTTGCGGGTAAGAATGGCGCTAACCCGATCCTTGTGGATATCTTTGGTTCTCCTTATTTATTCCCCTATGCAGAAAAGGATTAAAAATGGAGAAGATACTAGAGGCAGGAAAAACCAAAGCCTCATCAAAGGAGACACCGAGGGTTACCTCGGTAATGACCCGAAGCAAGTAGAAAGGAGACAAATCTAAAACAAATCTAAATCACTTCACCTATGAACACTAACTCCATTGCAGCCGCGGCTCTCAAAGCAGCAGCCACGAAGACTGTTGCGGCCCACCAGGCTACAGAAGCTAACAAGACTTTGGTTTCAAGCAAAATCCATCAACAAAAAGAAGGGGTAACAGAATCTATGACACATCAGCCCGCACATCCACCAATCTTCGGAATGCCGTCAACCGACGGTTAGAATCAAACCATACCAGTGGTTTTAGTACCACGGGTGGAAGATCAACCGAGGGGACCAAACTTGGGGATACCAACGATTGAAGCTGATCCTCGGCCACCCTTAATACACACTGTAGACGAAGGGGGAACTATGGCCGTAGGGGTACCAGCCGGAACTCCCAATCAAGGATCAAACCAGTCCCACCGACTGATGGTAGAGCTAGAAGAATTGAAAAACAGCCAGCAGGTCTACGCAGATGCCGTAGCTCTTCTGGCCAGGGAGAACCAAGAATTGAAAGATAAGATTGCCCAAAGCACGAAGACTAACCAACAACTGGACGAAGCAAATTCTAAAGCACCAGAGCCTAATCGAGACCGAAGAATCATCCTAGCAAATGACGCCAGGGAAAGCAGTGCATCCGATCCGAAATATGCCACCGAATAGTTAGACTATTATGACAGCGAAGATCGAAGAAAGAAACGCTCAACGTAGCATGAGAACGTGGGATATTACCGCGCAATGGAGGAGCTGCGTGATGAGATGATGGATGAGATCAAACAGTTAAAAGCCAGACAAGAAGGAGGAAGTCTTGAAGAGGTGATGAAAGAAGCTAACTCCATGCCCCTAACTCATCGCCTGACAAATACCCCCATTCCGTTAAAGTGCCCTGTCCCAACTTTTGAATGCTAAAACGGATCCAGTGATCCCCCGACACATATCTGGTATTATAACCATATCTTAGCCCGATGGAGTCAGAACGACGGCGTCCTCTGTAGATATTTCCCATCAAGTCTGAAGGGATCGGCTTTGTCTTGGTTTGACAACCTGCCACCTGATTCCATCAACTCCTACAATCAACTCGCAGAGAAATTTCTGAGGACATACATGTACAACAAAGCTGTCAACACTGGAATGGATAAACTTTTTTCTCTGGCAATTGGCTACAAGGAGAACACGAGGGAATACACCAACGGAAGGCACAAGATCTTCCAAGCCATAGGGAGTGTGGACCCAGTAGTAAGTATCAACTGCTACAAGTGAGGATTAGACCGAATCAGTCCAATATTTGTTGAGATTCATGGAAGCGTGCCTAAGACAGAAGGAGATCTTCGAATAATTATTGAAAAGTACGCTCGTCTTGAAGAAATACAACGTGAGAACCCGAGGGCACACACGCAGAGGTCTCACCGTACCAATTCCGCAGAACAAACCAGCGGGTCCAAAAGAAATAGCTCAGTGGAACGGCCTCACGAAGATAGGAAGGAACGAAGGGATGAACGACGAAAAGACGATCGAAAATTCGAAGATCAGGTTTACAAGAAGCTCAATGCTAGCTAGTCTCGGATCTTGCGAGAGATCAAAGGAATGGAAAATTTGGAGTGGCCATGGTCTAAGGGAAAACATCCCCCAAGAACCGAGAGGTCTAAATATTACTGTGAGTATCACTGCTTCAATGGACACCAGACCGATAAATGCAAAAACCTCAAAATAATGATCCAAAAATTGATTGATGCTGGAGAACTCAAACATTACATACGAAAGGACGTCACCGAGGATAGATCCAAACGGACCAAGAAAGTCCAACTTCCAGAGGGAAACCGCACAATCAACACCATCTCGTGTTCCGAAGCCGCGGGGCCCTCCCTTACAGCACAGATAGGAAAGAGGCTACGGAAGCAGTTCGAAGACCACTGAGAATTATATAAGATTGATGGCGTAGAGGTGGACGAGCACGAAGAGTGGATAGACGCACCTATTATCTTCGATACTGAAGATATCGAAGAAGATATGGAAGATAATAACGATCCCTTGGTCCTCACACTACCAGTGTCTGGATGTAACCTCAAAAAGATCCTCATAGACGGGGGAAGCTCAGTGAACGTTCTATTCTACGACGCATTCAAACGGATGAAGCTCCATGATGAACAACTAATGACCTCTTATTACACCATCTACGGATTCAATGGAGCACCCACATAGCCATTGGGAGACATCGTGTTGCAGGTGAAAGCCGGACCCATGAAAGTAGAAACACGATTCAACGTGGTTGACACCCCATCCCCTATAATGCCATTATTGGACGAAAGTGGTTACATAAACTTAAGGGAGTGGCTGAAACTTACTACCAATATCTCAGGTTCCCTACACTCGAGGGAGTGATGGAAATCAAGGGAGATCGGGTCTCTAGAAAAGAGTGCCAGAACACTCAGGATCGTATCAACAACGAACAAGAAGAGCAGCGAAAAACCCGAAGGATTAAAAATAAAGAAGCTGCGAAAGAAAAGGACATAGACCTGTTCCTAAAGGAAACCACAGGGAGGGGTTTGACAAAAGATGATAATGTCCTAAACACAGAGACAGGTACTTCAGCAGCCAACGAAGGACAGAAACATACCAAATAGCAATTAAAGAACGTCCCAGTCCTCGGGGACCCGAAGCTGGTATTCACACCAGTAGATCCCGTAAAAGAAATCAACATAGGAACGGAAGAAAACCCGAAGATGATCAAAGTAGGGACCATAATGGACGAAAGAAGAGAAGATTCCTTAACCAAATTACTTAAAGAATACGCGGATGTATTCGCCTAGAATTTAGGAGACATGCCGGGGATTGATCCGAAAATAATCCAACACGAGCTGCGCATCAAACCAGGCACGCCACCTTTCAGGCAGAAAATAAGAAAAGTTGCACCGGAGTATCATAAGGCAGTGGAAAAAGAACTTCGAAAACTACTAGAAGCAGGCTTCATCAAGGAAGTCAAATACCCTACATGGATCTCCAACATGGTCATCGTTCCTAAGAAAAATGGAGGGGTTAGGATATGCATCGACTTTACTAACCTCAACAAGGCCTGTCCAAAGGACAACTATCCCTTTCCAAGCATAGATCAGCTGGTTGAAGCAGTGGAAGGATACGAAGAGCTGTCATTTATGGATGGATATTCTGGTTACAACCAAGTAGCCATGGAAGAAGAAGATCAACTACACACAGCATTCTACACCCCGCATGGCCTTTATTGCTACACTAGAATGCCCTTTGGACTTCGAAACGCAGGGGCAACGTACCAAAGAATGTTCGATGCTATCTTCAGGCCATGGATTGGTAGTACCTTAGAAGTCTACGTTGATGACATGCTCGTCAAAAGTAAGCTGCGCAAAGATCACCACCAGGAACTGAGAGATATTTTCGAAGCAATGAGGATACATCACATGAAAGTAAATCTAGAAAAATGCACTTTCAGTGTCACCTCAGGGAAATTCCTCGGATATCTGGTAACAAAAAGGGGCATTGAGGTAGACCCAGCGAAGATTCAGGCCATAGTAGAAATTCCATCTCCGAAGAATTTAAAACAAGTGCAGAAGCTCAATGGGTCCATAGCAGCCTTGGGTAGATTTATTGCCCGATCCTCGGACAAATGCAAACATTTTTTCAATATTCTCAAAAAAGGGAGTAAGTTTGAATGGACCGCAGAATGCGAAGAAGCCTTCCAAAGAATCAAGGAACACCTGGCTTCAATTCCAATCCTGCAGAAGCCTGATCCTGATGAGGTTTTGGCATTGTACATAGCAGCAACAGAAGACGCAGTTAGCGCAGTGTTGGTCAAAACCAATACGAAGATAGAACAACCTATCTATTATGTTAGTAAGACCCTCAATTCTGCGGAAAGGAACTACACGAAGATCGAACAACTTATCCTGGCATTGGTGTGGGCTACTCAAAAGCTGAGAACCTATTTCCTAACTCACTTCATCCGCGTCCCATGCAAAGCACCACCGGAAGCAGTCCTCAAAAGCGCAGGAAAAGTAGGCAGAACACCTGACCAATTCAACATCATTCATGAAATTCAACATTCCCAAAAATCCCAAGTTTTGGCGGATTTCTTAGCAGACCTCCCCCCTGGACAACGACGAAGAGATTAGGGGAATACCAGAAGCCTACGAAGAAAGCAAGGATCCAGTTGATGTCCTCGAACCCGCGAGTCAAAGACTATGGGAAGTCTTCGTTGATGCTTCCAAAAATAAGGAAGGGGCAGGAATAGGCATTGTCATCACCACCCCAACTGGAGAAAGGATCGTACATGCACTCAGGTTAGAATTCAAAGAGCGTACTAATAACATCGTCGAATACGAGGCAGTCGTACATGCCCTCCGCTTAATAATAGATATGGGGGTAACTGATGTGAGACTGAAAAGTGATTCGCAGATTTTCATACGGCATATAGGGCTCGAATACAATGTGTACGACGACACCCTCTCAGCTTACATGGCCTTGGTCCAAACATTGGCATCACAAATTCCGAACATCAAGTTCCGGCACTTATGCAGAAGGGATCTCAGGCACGAGGATGCCCTAGCATATATATCATCCATGCTGAAGGACAAGAGTATCGAAGCTATCAAAATAACAAGGGTATACGAGCCCTCGATTTCAACACAATTTTACTTTGCTACAAATCAAGATACAGTGGAAGAAAATATCGAAGATCAGGTGGGAGAAGACATCCGTGACGATTTTGACGAAGAAGATATCCTGTCAAGAGCAAATCAAGATGAAGATTTCAACAACGAAGATGATTGGAGAATGATGATCCATGTGTTTCTCAAAGATGGAACCTTACCCGCGGATCACAAACAAAACAGGAAAACACTCTCCAAAGTAGGAAGATATGACCTTCGGGATGGAATCCTGTACAAGAAATCTTTCCTGGGACCGTTACTACGTTGCTTATCCAGGAAAGAGGGGCATCGCATTCTAAACGACATCCATTATAGTGACGCGGGAAATCATAGCGGCATGAGATCACTAGCCGACAAAGCAAAAATGCAAGGATATTACTGGCCCACAATGGTACAAGATGCCGCAAGAATGTCCCGACGATGTGAAGAATGTCAGCGTTTCGCCAAAAATATACATGCACCAGCAACAACGTTGAATTATGTGGATAGTCCGTGGCCATTCTCAAAATGGGGCATAGATATCGTTTGGCTTTTCATCGAAGGATCAGGGAAAAGACGATTTTTGATAGTAGCCACGGACTACTTCAGTAAATGGGTGGAAGCCAAAGCCTTAGCCAGGATCAGAGACGTGGACGTGTTTACTTTCATATTCCAAAACATTATTTGCAGGTTCGGCATACCAGCGGAAATCGTGTCCGATAATGGTAAACAATTACAGGGGAAAAACATAAATATGCTCTTCGACACTTTCAAAATAAGGAAAAAAAAGTCCACCCCCATATACCCTAAAAAAACGGACAAGCGGAAGCTACCAACAAGACCCTCGCCCTTATACTTAAAAAGCAATTAGATGAACACAAGGGGCGATGGTGTGAACAGCTACACAATTTGTTATGGGCATACAGGACAACACGAAGATCTGCCACTGGGGAGTCCCTATTTATCCTCACTTATGGAGCTGAAGCAGTAATCCCAACAGAGATCCTCATGCCAACCACAAAGACCGAAGCATGGGAGAAAAATCTCACAACATACATGATGTAAGAGAGACTGGACGACCTGGAAGGAAGGAGGGAAGCAGCATTGCAGAAGATGGAAAATTATCAACGGAGACTTGCGAGGGAGTACAACAAAAAGGTAAAGCTTCGAAATTTTGTAGAGGGGCAGTATCTGCTAAGAACAATCCCGCAGTATCAACGAGAGAAGAAATGGGGAAAGTTAGCACCTACATGGGGAGGACCTTTTATAATACACGACATTGCAGGAAACAGTTCCTACTATCTTCGCAATCTGAAAGGCGTGGTCCTCCGGCACCTTTGGAATGCTAAATGTCTCAAACCGTACTACCCATAGGAGCAGCGCAGCTTTGCATCTGCGTGGAGAATACCAGAAGAAGAAGGCAGCGTAACCGCTTTACATGTTTCTATCTCTGGACGAGGAGTAGCAGGCCTCAACCTATCAATCAAACAATCTTTTTGGGAAATCTTCAAGTAAAAAAAATGGTCAAAAGGCCCGCTGAATGAATGCATGTACATTACATTATATATTAACAATATTGGTGAAAGTAGTTAATCTACAATCTCTCAGGGCTCCTCTATCTGTGTCTATGAGTGTAAGACCAAGGGGAAGGCACCAACAGAAAGAGATACCCAACCAATTTTAAGGCAATGGGTCCACCGAATGGGTGCATGTGAATATTTTCAAATAAGCATTCCATATCCTAGAACGCTGCCTCGGCCCCCACCGTTTGGGAATCCTCTGTCCCAGGATTTGCCAGCGGGGTGACAGGTCTCAAGACGATCACGAAGGTATTTACCTTTGGTGTCGCACTCAAACACTCTCAAATTTTTACAAAACCAGTTATTTCTAGTTTAGCACTTCACAATACTTTAAAATAAAAAGATGCATTGATAACGCAGGTACGCCAAAAGGATGATCCATTTCATAAAGAGTTGATTACAAGATTCAACAAATAAGATAAAACATGAAACACATCAAAAAATGATCCGAAATTATATACTCAACGAGGATCAACTTTCTATGACTAATAAAAGAAATCTACTTGGACGATACAGCTCCATCAATGGGGTTGTCTCTGCGAGATGAAGGTACGGTACCACCTGAAGAGGGCCCAGAAGAACCAGGCAAAGGAGCGGGAAGTGGACGGCGCGGATAATTCTTGACAAGACCATGTTCTACTTTAAGGCCAAGTTCAATCTTATCCAAGACTTTGTTGGTCTCTTCAGCCAACTGACATCGAGCCTTATAAGTGATAACAGCGGTCCGCTGGTGGGCTTGAGACAGCAATACAGATAGGCGTTCCGCCTCTTTGGAGGAAATCTCCGCTGCTTCCTCACGAGACGCGGCCAACTCTTTGAAATAGTTGGTTTTTCCTTCCTGCTGCACTAAGGCAGATTGAGTCTTTTTAAGCTCATCATTTGCTGCGTCAAGCTGTCTCTCGAGTGCTGAAAAAAAAAATACCAAGGGGTTAAAACGAAGAAATAAAAGAATCACACTCGATAAAATGAGGTTGTACCTTCGACATTAGCCGAAGCCTTCTCAAACTCATTGACAACTGTGTCCCGAGCCTCATCAAGAAAGTCATATTCGGTGGATAGTTTCTTATAATCCGTTTGAAGGTTCGTAAGAGCAAATTGACTGGCGTCTAAATCTACCTGCTTCATCGAATCCAAGTGACGAAGATGGTTGACTTCATCATTCACCTCCCCCATCCTTTTATGAAGTCGATACACATTCATCTCAAGATCTCTTTCAGACTCCACTTGGCGAGAAACATCCGCTCGAGACGCTGCTAGGGATTTACTAAGAGCACCAACCTCGGCCCTAGCATTATCTCTTTCCTCGGAAAGACGCAGCATACTATCCCTAAGCCCGGGGCCTAAGAAAGAACGAGCCTGTTGTAACTCTCCTTCTAAAAAGCGCACTCTAGCCTCTAAGTCTGAAGCATGTTCTCGAGCATCACGCAGGTTGTCACGCGTCCATAGCAGCGTACCATTAAACAAACAACGGTCATGATTGTACTTATTTTGCATATCAACCATCAGTTTTCGCTTTTCACGCCACTCAGCGGTTAAGGCGTTGTGCTCATCAGCACGAGCATTCCACTTTACGGATTCGCTCTTCAACTTACCCACCAACTCTGCAATACGGAATTTCTGTCGTTCCCTTTCTTTCCGAAGCCATATCAACTCGGGGACTCCACCCACTGAAGATAGGGTGGGGAGGCTCAGACAGAACACCAAAATACAGATAGGGAATCACAAGGGGTGAAAAGTCCGTAAAATACAAACCTGTGATGGACGAGACACTTCTACGAGTCTGCTCCAATTCGTTGCGGACTATAGCAAGTTCTGAACGAAGATTCTCCTCAGCGTTACCCAACTGTTCTTTTTCTTCAGACGGCGCCTCAGTTCATTTATTTCCGCTTCAGCCGCAGACAGTTCCTCTTCCTTATGACGAAGCTTGGCCTCCAACTTTAAAGACTTTGCTTTAAATAATTGGTATAGAACATGGTTACAATGTTCGCTCCTCATCATCTACGTCACAAACAACAAAAATTATTATACCAAAGGGATCAGATATCACGAAGAAAACAACGCGCGGATATCATAAAAAGAGTACAAGGATTTACCTCTAAAACACGCTGCTGGGGAAAACCGTACTGGTACCCATCAGCTATGGCCATCATATCAGCAACAGAGGAGGGAGGGTCAACCACTAAATTATCTTCCTAAGCTCTAAGATTCTTCTCCCACATCTCAGCAACGCGGGCTTCAAAAGACAGTTGCATCATTCGACGAGTATAAGCGTCGGAATTCTTCTCACCAGTGACCACGGGGGCTGGGTTAGGGACGAACATCAGGTTCTTCTTCTTTATCCAATCCAAAATGGCATCTTCACCTTCAGGCATTAGCGAGAAAGGGAAATCCTCGGAAGGAGACTTTCCCTTGGCGGTTACCTCCTCACCCGCGCACACCTCGACATTACCACCCTCAGCATGACCACCTGCGTTCTCAGCTTGCTGATCATTGGTACCTTCTTTTCCAAATTCCCCAAGCACATCCCAATCATCATGTGGGGAAAGCAATGAGAAGTCCTCGGCAATACCCATGGCAGCAGTCACATCGAAGGATTCCCCCTCGGAATATATCCTACCGAAAGAGAATTCTGGGAAAATTACGGGAAAACTACCCAGACCAACAATGTCATCGCCAACAGGGGCAGATCCACTCCCACCAGTACCACCGACGGTAACATTACCCTCAGCCTCACCATCACCACCCGCGACAACTTCTTCTTCAAGATCACCACCCGCGGCAACTTCAGCCTCACCATCACCACCCACGGAAACTTATTCTTCATTACCACCTTCGTCATCAGGGTAAGAAGTGTCGGTACACTTTTCTCCGTTGGATATTTCCTCATCCTCACCATACCCTTGGTTTACGGGACTCGTAACCTCCTCATAACCCTCAGCCTCACTGATCACCGCAGTAGAAGATTGTTTGGGCCCAAGTTTCTTCTTCTTAGACACCTACAAACCAGTATACATCCCACAAAGGCTCATTTTTTCCCTCACTTCAAAAATGAAAATTATTTCAAGCGAGGAAAAAGGGGCAAAAAGATAGAAAATAAGAAGAAACTATACCTTGGCAGCAGCAGCACTCTTTGATGGATGGATAGCACCAGAACCCTCCTCCTCATCTCCATCAACGATATCAAGAGCATAAGGAAATTTCATGCCCGCGAAATTAGGACGCCAGGGACAGAAATCTCCATAACGATCAGGAGGAGTTTCACGAGGCTTGCTATTTTCATAAGGACGCCAACCACGTGGACCCGGAATCCATCCGTAAGCCCAAGGACCAACTACCTCAATAACAGTAGCATGCCATTCATAATCATGGTCACGCTTAATCCTTTCACGAGCAGGAAAGAGTTTCCATTTAGCAGATCCCTCAGTACCAGGAACATACTTCAGCTTGGCATCACTCACCTCACTCAAAAGAAGAATTTCACCACGGGGAGCAGCAATATTACGAAGACTAACACTCCACGGCTTACGGTTTCTGCTGTTGACATAATCCCCAAAAGAACTGTTAAAGTTCTGAGGAGTGTACCACTCTATCTCAGCAGGATTTGGAACATAGCAGGTCATCATAGTCTCTCCCTTGCTCCGCAGATAACATTCCTTCAGTGAACGAAGATAATTCCCAGATAGTTGTGACACAGAACGATTATGAGTGTTCGTGGAAGAGCCTTCGCGACTAGCCAACACGTCATAATAAAAGGAATCACCCGACTTATATAATGGCAACATAAGACCCGCCTCGAAGGCTCCAACCGTAGTCAACAGATGAAACTCGTCGAACTGATAATTAGCAAGGAGCTCATAGGTGATATCATCGTCAGGAGCATAGAAGCGAACCTCAAAAGCTTGGAGTTCATGTTTTTCCTTGAACATCTCAAGATCAACATGCTTGAAAGTGACCTTCTTCTTACCAACTGAAATGCTGCGTATCACGGGGACAGTTTCTTCTTCGTCTGCGGAATCAGAAGTAGGACCCAATTCCGAAGCTTTCCCTTTAGAAGGAAGATTTGTAGACGGATCAGCTCTCGACATAGTACCCTTGGATTACTTCCCTTTGAAAGAAACCGCGGGAGGAGGCGGCAAAGATTTCTGCGGAGGCACTGAAGGGGGATCCATTGAACGAAGGGGCGGAGCATCCACTATTTCATTACGAGGAGGAGGAGGAGCCCGCGTACTCCTAGAGTCATCACGAGGAGGAGCCTGCGTACTCCTAGAATCTTCACGAGGACGAGAAGGGGCGCGGTTAACATCATACCTAGACCCAGAAGGACCCTTCGGCAGATCCCCTTTCTTAGAAGGCATAATCTTCGCACCGGAGGAAGATGAAACCCTATGACCCCGAGGATCCGATTGCGAAGACTTGTAAGGACCTTCTCCAAGTGGAGATATGTCAGGATCTCTACGCGGAGGGGATATTGGCGGACTAGACGGCGGAGTTTGGTAAGGAGCCCGCGGACGATCAGACATATCTACAAGGAAACACAAAAACAGTTTAGAGAAGAATACGAGGAGATCACTAAAGATAAAAAAACCCATAATTGATGGTTCATCCGGATAAACATGAAAAACCCTAAGAAACTAAAAAATACTCCATCCGACTCCAGGGATAATACTCATATACAGACTCACAGACGCTGTAACAAAGAACAGGGGCAAGCATATATGCTTCGACATGTATGATCTTCATCGCAAAACCAAGAACACAGCAGCAGGAGACAAACGGATAGATACACAGATAAAACAATGTTGAACAACTGATGAAAAATACCATACCTGTATGGAAGAGGACGACAAGCACCAACCGCAGTCGAAGAACGGAGGATCGGAGATATCGACAGATACAGGGGCAACAACAATCAAGAACGAAAGAAGCAGAAGAAAGAAACAGAAAATTGAATGTTATATTCCTCACAAGAACGGTGATAGTAAATGACTAAAGAACAAGAATAAGAAAACAAGAAGAGAATGAACACTGACAAGAAGAGGATAAAAGTTTTTTTTCACATTCTCTTTCCTATTTATGAAGCTAGAGAAGACAATAACTGCTCCTCGTACCAAGGAGCAATTACAGGAGAAGTTAATGCAAAGTGGGAAACGTGTAGGACTACCTTTCTTCTTCAAAATTGCAAAATACGCCCAAGTTAGAAGAATAGGGGCAAATTGTATGTACACCTTTCATCATCCTCCATGTGCACAGAAAGAGACACGTGGAAGGCATGCGAAGCGAGACATCAAAACATGATAGCAAGCATCTCATCAGAAGATGCCATCGGTCAGCAGATCTGACGGTCAGGGACAGAGGACCACAGAGGTATGATGGCTCAGAGGAGCACCAGAAAATACCCCTTGGGTAATAACGCACCCAATCCCGAGGAAGATCCCAGATCAACGGCCGAGAGGAAGTCTGGCTAACACAGATGACCAGAAAAAGAGACACTTGTCTGACACGAGCAGACATCCATCTACCCGCATTAAATACCAAAGAGATATACACGTGTCGCTCATCTCGTGGAAGAAGCGAGGATAACCCTTCGTGTTCAACCTCAGGCTGCGGCATATGCGTAAGACCTCTGCGTAATAGGCACAAAGCACAAGAAGATAAGATTATAACGGCACCTTAGAGATGGGACCCACGTTCCTTCCCTATAAATACCCCTCTCCACTAAGAGAGAAGGGGCAGACCATTTTGGGAGAGCAATTAGAGGAGAATATAGGAGAGAGAAATAGGAAGAGTAAGTAATCCCCCTACTTCCGCAGACCTATGTATATTCTAAAGTCATTCGACTATCTTTGTAACCATTTAGTACATAGTGAAACACCAAACCCCGTGGATGTAGGCCTTAGTGCCGAACCACGTAAATCTGTCTCATTTACATTTCTGCACCTTACATTCAGCGTTAAACTTCATATGCTTTATATTTATACTTGTTTCTTGATTTATTTCCTTATACGAACATTATTTATGATAATATTCGACTAGACAATGACAAACCCGAAGGCTTTGAGTCGATGAATCGATATAATCATCCCGTTACACATATGTAGAATTAGGACGTATGCGAATATTGTTTGTGAACACTTGGATGGCCTCTTGATTTATGTGTTAACACATATTGTACGAAATATCACAACATGCTTTATGAAATAAACTGAGAAAAAACATAGTACATAAAGAGTCCTAAAAACTAAATGTTCTTAATTGTCTCTAAGCATATTCTTCTGCCCTAGGCCCCTAGACAATCTTATCAGATCAGATATGTAACATAGTAATTCTAGAATAGACACATTGTGATTCTTCACTGTGTTAGATAGACCTTAGCATCGCAACCACATAAAGACATGAGACACTAGCAGGAAAATGCAATAGAACACAACAGGAAATATCGGTGCGCACTTAACACATATGTTAGCAAAACGTTGTATGTTCCCTAGGTGATTGGAATCTAGAAACTTAACATCACAATAACATAAAGTACCTAAGCATCCAAACCGGTATACTTCAAATGATTAAACTTAAACATTAGAGCGGCTGGAATCTAGAAACTTAACATCACAATAACATAAAGTACCTAAGCATCCAAACCGGTATACTTCAAATGATTAAACTTAAACATTAGAGCGGCTGAAGTTTTATCTATCAAAAAAGATGAAGCTGAAATTCTTTAATTACTTATGAACGAGAACTTTAATTTTAAGGAAATGTCATACCCACACTTTTTTTTCTTTCTATAGAGCTAAAAAATAATGAGTTAAAACATTGAGAAAAACATTAAAGAAATTTATAACAGCTAATACTAATTTCAAGGTTTATGACCTCATATCACAAGCCGCTTCTTACAAATAACCCAGCCTTGGCCTTCCGTATAACCAGTCACAGCTTGCATTTTCACATCTACCACCTACAAAAACCACCATAAAATTAAAAAGCAATACCCAGTTTAATGGAAACCCTATCGTGGATTCAAAAGACATACCCCGTTTACCAATACTCTTTTATGACAATCATAAGCAATACCCAGATCAATATAAACCATCAATAAATTAAAAAGGAATACCCATATTAACATATGAAAAAGACATAAAAAAGAGCTCAACCGATGACCTTATATGCATCTTAATTGCGAGCTCAAATTAACCTTAGTTCTTATAAGCTGTTCAAGAAACAAAATGGGTATACCTTGCACTTCCATGGTCTTTCTAAGACGGATTGGGTATCTTTGATGCTCTCCATGTACGATCTTCAGCTTCATCTCAGTCAGTAAGCTGGTCAAAGTCCAGCAACACAAATTGTTGTAATCAGAACCGGGGTGCAAAACGATTGGTTCTGTCTACGTATACACAGTAGACACTGCGAATCTAAAGATGCAACACAACTGTTAACAGGAACATATATTAGTCCATCTTCTAATCATCTTATTTATCGCAAGTACAAATCTCACCTTCGCAAACGCGCCTTATATAAATCATCTCATGGCTGAAAAGATACAGAATTCTGCACACAATGTAAATACGTCACTCAAAGGCATAATAAACTTAAAAATAAATTCTAAAAGAAAACGGAACCCAATATCAATAAACAGAAAAAGGAGATCTTGATTTGACGAAACCCTAAGGGAAATAGAACGGACAAACCTGGTTTTTAAGAGAAAATCACTATGATAGAATATAAAGAAATTAAGAGAGGGATCTAGGAAATGATCGAAACCACGGTGCGTCATTTTAAAAGATACGTTGAATAGCTTGGGAGAGGTGTAAACTAGGATCCGATTTCGATTAGATGGAATGAAATCGAAAGGTGAGAGGGTTTCATTTCGAAAGGTGAGGTTTAGAAGATAGGGTTTATGGAAGAGAGCCAGAGGAAAAATTTGGTGCGTCGTCAGTGACTCGGTTAAAGGTTGGTCTTATGTTAGATTGGGGCAAATTTCCCTGGTAAAGTTTTTTGGGAAAATTAGGGGTAGGCCCAAAAAAAATAATATTCTCATTGTCAGGCCCACAATTAATTTTAGGTACCGTGACACCCATAATTATTTCCGTGACACCCATAATTATATGAAATTATTAAAAATGTCTGCATGACGGATTATGCATCCGCATGACGGGTTATGCATCAGGGGTATAATTGGCAACACAACTTGGATATAACATATCTAAAAATCCGCGCCTTGGAATTTTACAAATTTTATATCGTTGGAAATCTTTTTAAGAGAGCTATGCAATGAGTATAAACAAGAATATCAAATTTTTGTTTTTCACGAAAAAATCGGAAGTGATCATCATTTTAGGAAAATATTTCGAAAACTTGATATATAACTATTATGCATCCACCAAAAAAGATGCATAACACATTCTGCAGACGTATAACGAATTATGCAACCATTTTCTCCACTGCATAACAAATTATGCATCTGAATAACAAAGTTATGCATCTATATAACAAGTTATGTAGCCATTGTATTAGTGCGTACATAAAAAATAGATGCATTATGCATCTATTTTCTCGATGCATAAAAGATTGTGCAACAAATTTCTCGATGCATAATGCATTATGCAGCCGTACTTTTGGATGCATAACAGGTTATGCATCTATTTTCGCGACTGCATAACATGTTGTGCAGATATTATTGTAGGTGCATGACAAGTTATGCAGTCTTTGTTTTTGTTGGTTTTAATAGTGACAAAAAAGTTGTTGCATAACGTGTTATGCAACCGTTTTCTGGACTGCATAACAAGTTATGCAACAAATTTTATAGATACATAATAGGTCATGCATCCATTTTTATAAATGCAGCAACTTGAAAAATAATGTCGATATGCCGTTGTCCCAACAACGCTCATGTACACAAGAGAAATATGGCATCCTGAGATCTGTCGATTAGCGAAGGACATTTTGTCCATATGGATCATCTCTAGTATCCATGTTCTATCTATAAATAGGCATTACTAGTACTCAGTTAGCATTAAAATGTATGTGGTTCACAACTTCAAACAACCACTACCACTACATCCACATAGCAATGAGCAGAGTTACATGTCCATCTTCTAGCCTCTCGGTTTTACAATCCAAGAGAATAATTGGGATGATTGAATAAAATCATCTGGGTTAACTTACATTTTTTGCATCCGGCAATATTCATACTCCTAATTCTCTGTGTAGAAAGTGAACACCATTTCTTTCTCCACCACTGGGTTTTCCTTTGTCCATCACAAAATAAAAAACAAAGGCTTCAATTATCACATGCACTACTGAATTTTTGATCAGTAACAATGGCTATCACTATCTTCTAATGTTATCTCTTCTCGTCTTCATCAAATTTCCCTCATTCAAAAACAAGAAGAAATTCGTTGTTCAAAGACAGACTAAAACCCATTTATTCTTCATCAACAAGTGTAGGCGAAACTCAAAAGCAAGATATAGTCATTGTTGGTGATGGAATTGCTGGTTTAGCAACTGCCTTGTCTCTTCATAGGTTTAAATTCTAAATCTATAATTTCTGATTTCTCAAGCCATTCATTCCTGGCTTCACTTTCTCCTCCGTAACAGCTGCAGTTCCATGTATTTCCAGCAATCAAAACCATGTTTAATTCTTCCATTTCTTCATAATAGCAGAAACCACCAGAAACTCATCTCATATGCGAGTCAAAAAATTTATCGGTTCAGATCCCCTTCTCAGATTCCTTCTTGAACTCCAATTTCTCAATTCGATTACCATACCAAAACCCATTTCTTCTCCGATTAATTTCGAATCCAAAAAAAATAATATTAGGAAAGAAGAATAAAAGGAGTAATGAAAGAAAAACGAGGAAGAATAAGCGAACAAACAATTTTAGAAATTCTGGGTGTGGAAGAAATTTTCACCAAGGAAATGGGTGTGCGCCTGAAGTTTTTTGTCGGTGGGTTTCACAGTGGGAGAAATCTGAAAAATGGGTGCGACTGTAGTTTTCACAAGTTTTTTCTCATGGAAAAATCTTGACCCAATATACTTAAGCTCTGGATTTTTTAAAGCCCGGGAAGCTGTTAAGATCCATTCTCTACTTGTGACCAATACGGTGGATAACCATTTGTAAACTTGTAGAAACATGGCATTATATATGGCTAGTCACTTTTGGGTACGTAATAGAAGATAGGTGATGGGTGTAAAAAACCTAAAATATTTATCGGACTTATTCCGTGATTTACTGGTTCATTATTAAATGACGCACCTAGTAATTTATCACGTTTGAGAATGACAGTTTCTTTGCGTTATATGGTGGGTCCAACTATTTTTATGTTATATGACAGAATTTGTGTGTCAAACTTTAATCACGTAATTAATTTGTCATTTATAAGCGTGATTAATAGCCCTTTCTGGACTAGTCGAACCATTCAATTTTTTGAAGTTCGAGAAATGGAGGTCAGTGAGAAGTATCTTGGTTCATACCCGTTGAAATCAGATTACAGCACCGAAACTCATGAGCCTCTGGTCTCAAAATTCGACAATAAACTTTCGGGTTATAGATCTTTCTATGTAAACTCGGCTGGAAGAACGGTGTTATCAAAAAATGTTCTCTTTGCTATACCTATTTATTCGATGGGTACAAGTAAGCTACCAAAAAGAGTTACTAATCAGATTGCTCATATTCAAAGAGCATTTTGGTGGGGTCATAATGTTAACACAAGAAGATGCCACTTTATCAATTGGGAGAAAATGGCCAAGGCGAAGGAGGATGGTGGTCTGGGTTTGAGAAATATGGAGCAAGTAAATATATCTCTGATCGCAAAATTGGTCTGGCGGATTTTAACTAATGCTGATGCAATTTGGGTGCAGATATACAAAAACAAGTACCTACAATCTATCTCTTTCTGGGACTGTGATCCTAAATCAGGGGACTCAAAAACCTGGAAAGATATGTTGTCAGTAAGGGAGATTTTCATCAATAACTGCTACTGGTTTATTGGATCTGGAGATTCTATAAATATTTGGAATGATCCCTGGATCCCAAATATTCCGGGTTTTAGACCAACTAGATTGCCCCAATCTTCTGTTCAGGTGGGAAAAGTTTCGGAATTATTTGTTCAAGGTTTGGAATATGGAGCTCTTAATGCAGATATTTTCGGTGGATCAGGTTGAAGTTATATCCAGTATTTATATTCTTGAGGATACTTCGGTTAAGGATAAACTTATTTGGTTAAAAACTAAGAAAGGGGACTTCACGAATAAATCTTGGTTGATAATGTCGCAACAACCTCAACTATTTCTTCCTTTCCATGGAAACAGTTTTGGAAAAAAATGAAGACTCAACCAAAGATCCATACATTCGTATGGAAAGCACTTCATAACGGTTTGGAAGTTGATGACAATCTTTCAAGGTTCAGTAATAATATTCATAATGTTTGCTCTCTTTGTAATTCAGCAGAAGAATCTGTCATTCACTTACTGTTTTCGTGCCAATTCTCAATGGCAATATTTCAAGCGAGTCCATTACCAATTGAAGTGCTTGTTGGTTTAAACGTTATTGAAATAATTCAGATTTGGTTAAACAAGAATGATGATGGAATTTCTTTAAACTTGGGAGTGTGTATTTTATGGAATATTTGGAAGATGAGGAATGACAAGGTCTTCAACAATACTCAACAGTCAGTACCCATATGTCACAAAGCTCTCCAGGATTTTAAGATGTTTGATTTACACCACGCCTTAAACTATTGTTCTTCGGCGAATCTGCATCATCAAATTACAGTTCAGTGGGAACTGCCTCCTCCGTTTTACATAAAAATCAATGTGGATGTTGCTTACTGGGATGGTAAAGGAGCAGCATCAATGGTTGCTAGAGACTCCACAGGGAATTATTTGGGAAGTGGAGTTATTTGTTTCAACTCATTCTCTTCTGTGGTGGCAGAAGCCAAAGCTTATGGTCTGGGGATTCAATTGGGACGCAGACTACAAGCTTCCAAGATTATAATTGAAGGGGATGCTGAGGAAATACCCAAAGCTATTATAGGGGACAAGAATGATATTCCTTGGAGTATTAGATCCGTTGTTCTCTCAATTCAAGATAGCGTCAAGGACTTTAGTGAAGTTAGATTCACAACTGTTCCAAGAGAGGCAAATTCAATTGCACATGATTTAGTTCAGTTTCCAATTTCAAACTTTTTAAATAGATGGTGGTTTCATGATGAAATCCCAATTTGTATTATGCAACTTCTCAGAGTTTCTGAGGATTAAAATAAATAAAATGTCCGTTTCTTCGAAAAAATAATTATTTAATTTCTCAGAAACTTGTCTGGACTTTTTGTTTGTTTTCATTTACTTTGGATTTCGAGCATACGCTAATTTCAAATCTGAGTTGTGGAATTCAAACAGCCAACGATTTCATCGTTCAAACAGTTCAGTTTTTTTCTTAGCACAAAAGAAGTCCTATTGACATTTTATTTTGACTAAGTTATAGTATATACAATATAAGTTTCAGAGATTCGATGCTTCAGAAAATATAAAAAAAAACTTCACAGAAGTTTTACTCCATTCTTTCGGTTTCTTCTTAACTTGTTGATTTAATAATGTCATTATATACCAAGTCAAATTTCTGAATACCAAGCTCTTTTCCTGCATGAAATTATATGATGCCATATATGCATGATCAACTGTTTTGACTTAGTCACTACGCCTTGACAAAGTCAGAGGGCTTAGGTAGGAGATTTGTGGATTATAAAAATGATTTACATCAATCTGTGTCCGACCTTTTTTTTTTTCTGTATATACCAGTATATAATTATAAGATCCAATCATTCATATCTAATTTCTCGGAAAGTTAAATATCTGAACTTTCTGTTAGTTTTATCATCTCACTTTTGATTTCGTGCATAAGCTAAGCTTAAATATCCTAAGTTTTTTTACTTTTTAAAAAGAAGTTTATCTCATGATTTGATTTTCTAGCTATTTATGTACATAAATATGAAGTATGTATATTGGGCTGCTTGTATATGTTCTTGTGTTCTCATCACCGGAGGAGTTGTGTGTCTAATCCTATTTTTAGTTGTCGTCCCATATCAGCACATAAAGTTTCAGGTCGTTGATGCTTCACTATAAGAGTTCTACTTAACCAATGATGATATGCTTCATTATAATCTCGCAGTAAACATCTCTGTCAGGAACAATAATAAGATTGAGCGTATTTCTTATACTAATATTCGTTCTAAAACCTACTGTTACGGTGATAGTTTGGATATGGTTTCTTTGCCGTCTTTCCGTCAAGGCCTCAAGAATACAACATTACTTCGTTTTGTATTTCAAGGACAAACTTTGTTCAAACTACGGGGTTCTCATCTTTGGGATTTCAATAATGATCAAAAACATGAAAGTTACAGCGTTTATTTACATCTCTACCATGATACCCGACTGAAGCATGCTGGTGGTGGGAAGGGAGATACAATCGGTTTCGTAGTTAATTGTGGACTATTCATATTTAATTTGTTGTGTTCTTCTTCTTCATCCTCAAATAATCAAACAGAAACTGGTGGCTTATTTAAAACCAAGAGGTGCAAAGTATATATCGATAAGGATTACACTAAAAAAGTTTTCATGATTTTATTTTTTTCTATTTTTATTGGTTTTTTCCCCTGTATTAATAGCAATACATAATCATCATTAGATTGAGTTTTAAGATCTCTCTACCTTTAGTTTCTTCTCCGTGGATGTATCTAAAACAATTTGTTATATTTATTATCACAGGATATCCCAGTCTCTTCTTCTTATAGCCAATTCCCTGAAAAAAATTTGGTCCTTCACCAATATTTTACCTAAGGCTGTGTTTGATAGGAGTTAATTCCATGGGATTAACCATCTTTCCATGAAAGTAGCGTGTTTTCCGTCGTTTGGTCAGATATCTATTTCCATGAAATTGCAATAAAAACGTAGCCTAAAGTATGTTTTAAACTCAATTCCGTGGAATTCCATGAAAAGTCTTTCCTTGCCTCCCCAAGGAAACTAATTTCATGGAAACACTTTCCATGAAATTGTTTCCTTTCTCTGTATCCGACACAACCTAAGATTCTTATATTTATATGGAGGGTCTTAAACAATGGGCTTGCTGTAAAGAAGAACTTACGGAAGGTCAACAACAACTATGATATTTCCTGCACTTTCTGCAAACAAGACATTAAATCGGTATTTCACCTTCTTTTTGATTGTCCTAGAAAAAAGATGGTTTTTGGTACTGCTGCCATAGAATTTGATTCGGCTTTGTTTCAATTTGAACCCTACTGAAATTCTACAATACTGGATGGAGAATCTTTCGATATCTTGCTTTACTTACAGGGTGTGCATATTGTGGAATATATGGAAACAAAGGAATGACATGATTTTTTCTGGAGTTCCTTTTTCTTCAAATACCATTCTACATAGGGCGTCTTTGGATTTTAGTTTGTGCTCAACTAATGTGACAGAAGACTGTTCTATAGGAACAACGGATATCCAGCCTCAACAGCGGACTCCGCCTGAAGAATCCTTTGTTAAAATTAATGTCGAAGAATCCTTTGGATTTTAGTTTGTGCTCAACTAATGTGACAGAAGACTGTTCTATAGGAACAACGGATATCCAGCCTCAACAGTGGACTCCGCCTGAAGAATCCTTTGTTAAAATTAATGTCGATGCTGCATTCATCCCAAATAAAGGTGCGGCAGGGGCGATTGCTAAAGATCATAGAGGGGGCTTCCTAGGTTGTCAAACAATTACGGTTGATGCTACTAAATCCAACAATTACGTTTGATGCTACTAAATCCAATTGATATTTTAGTTTGACTAAGTCATATAATAAGCTTCCGGAGAAGTTTCCTTCCTTTCTTTCAATTTCTTAACTTGCTTAATAAGTAATTAATGTACCCGATTATGAAACATTAAGTAGACTGGGAACACTTTCTTTCTTTGAACTAATCCTTCCATTTCTTTTAGAAATAAATTATGTTCTAGTATTTAAGCAAATATAACATGGTTACAAACTTACAACTAGTGGTAGACCAGAAATTAGACTAAGACCTTATTTATTTACTCCTTACTCATCTGAGTCGTCTGGATCTGAGTCATCTGGATCTGAGTGAAATCATCTGACTTGAGTCATATCTGACTCAATGTGTTTGTTTTTAATCAGATCTGACTCAACTGACTCAAAAATATGTGAGTCAGTGGTTTGGTCTCATGATTCAGGAATATTTTGTTATCTGACTTAAATGGGTCCGAATCAGAAGTTAGTTCTGAGTCAAAGGTCGAATCAGATCTGACTCAAAATAGAAAACAAACACTCTGACTGCTGACTCGGCGTGAGTAAAGGGTTAACTCAGACCCAGAAGCCGAGTCAGCTGCAAACAAACAAGGTGTAAGAAAAAGAAAAATAGGACAGCAAAAAACGTAAGATTAAGCTTGGAAAAAAAATTAGATTTGAAAATTTAGCCTTGAAAGTCCAATGGGCAAGATAGCAAGTGCACACTTTTGCTTCATGTTGGATCCGCCTCTGGACTTACAAGGGCCTATTCATCGTGTATATAGATTTCAGGGACTCATGTCATAACTGTCTAGGTTAAGTAGGGGCCTAAAAGATCGAATAGGTCTCATCAAATAAAAGATGGAATGGAATGACACATATGATCCTTCGCGACTATACTTTTTCCACAAGCTCTACCGAAAAGAAAAAAAAAAATGAAGTTGTATGCCAAGTCTTTTTCTTTGACTTTTTCTTTTGAGCAAAAAGAGAAACAATACAATATGAAATATCAATCGATATTCAACAACAGCCACAGACAAGCAGCTGGATGAAAAATATGAACGAGTCACCACAGTGCGAAACGGTGAAAGACAAGTAGGTGACAAAAAAACTGCGACTGTAGAACTAGTAACCAAGCGAGTGATACAAAATTGCTACAAAAAGGTCATTATATACCAAGTCAAATTTTTGAATACCAAGCTACCTTTCCTGCTTGAAGTCGTATAATGTGATCATACATAGATGATCATATGTTTTGACTTGGGTTGGCCTAGTCACTACGCGTTGACAAAGTCAGAATGGTTTAGCTAGGACTTGGAGATTTGTGGATCATGAAAATGATTTACATCAATCTGTGTCCGACCTTTTTATATATATATATACTGCACAAGATCCAATCATTCATACCTTTTTAAATATCTGAACTTCCTGCTTGTTTTTCATAATTTCATTTTTTATTTCGTGCATAAGCTAAGCTTAAAATTCAACACCCAACTATTTCGTCATTCTAAAGTTAGCAACATCTCTAAGAAGTTTTTTGAGTTTTAGAAAAGAAATCTATCTCTTAATTTGATTCTCTAGTTATTTATATACATATATATATTAAGTATGTGTATTTGGCTGCCTGTATATGTTGTGGTGTTCTCATCATCGGAGGAGTTGTGTGTCTAATCTTATTTTTAGCCGTCGTCCCATATCAACATATGAAGTTTCATGTCCTTGAGGCTTCGTTAACGGAGTTCTACTTAACCAATGATGATATACTTCATTACAATCTCGCAGTAAATATCTCCGTCAGGAACAGTAATAAAATTGCGCGTATTTCTTATCGTAGTATTCGCTCTAATACTTCCTGTTACGGTAAAGATTTGGCTTCCGTTTCTTTGCCATCTTTCCTGCAAGGCACTAAGAATACAACATTACTCCATCCTGTATTTCAGGGACAGACGTTGCTCAAACCAAGGGGTTCTCATCTTAGGGATTTCAATCATGATCAGAGGGATGGAAGTTATAGCATTTATGTATATCTTCATGTTAAAACCCAACTGAAGCATGCTGGTGGTGGAAAGGGCGACAAAATCGGTTTCATAGTTAAATGTGGATTATTTAGACTTAATTTGGGGTTTTCTGCTTCAAATAATCAAACAGGAACTGGTGGCTTGTATAAAACTAAGAGGTGCAAAGTACATACGGATGAAGATTACGCTGATCACATTGTTTCTGTATTATTAGTCATTATTTTCTATGTGACCCCCTGTATTTGTCTTCTTCTCGGTTTTTTCTGTTTTCTCCGTTTATGGATGAAATAAGCAATGCACATCAAATATTGCTTAAATTCTAATCAATTTACCAAATTCGAGACTTGAGGGATCAAACAACATAGCAAGTGATAAAAACCAAAGTGATCCATTAAAACTCCATATTTCAAAACCGGTCTTTCGTACAGTTATCAGTGATATCAGCCCTTTTTGCTTGCCACCGTAAGATAACCTGAACATGCCTCTCCAACTTTTTCTTTTTTAAACTTCAGGATATCAGCCCTTTTTGCGTGCCTCTGTAACTTTTTTTAGACAAATACCATACGTCGTTGCACATGCTATGACACGCAATCTCATAGTTCACCACCTCTGATTTTGTCGATACGTTTTAATTCCGGGATTCCATTCTTTTTTATCATTCAGTAGCGAGAATTAAACCCCCAATTTATACCTTGGAAGTTCAACCCCTAGCAACTAGGCTAATCCCCATTGGTTGATTCCAATTTAGTTAAGTGTTCTTATTCCCCTGGAAGTGTTCTGATTTTGTCTATGCGTTTTACTATTGACATTTTATTTTATTTCGTGATCAGAAAATTAAGGATCTCTATCAAATAAAAAAACATTAAAGTCCTATTGACATTTTATTTTGATTATGGTCATGTATTTGCAAAGGTTTTCTCTTAAATATATCCCACACATTTATTAATTAAGCATAACCCAATTAAAATAAGTACTTAAGCTAACCAAACAAGACTTTATAATCATTTTATATAGCCCACAAAATTATATATAATTATTATATATAGCCCAAAATAATAAGATAATCATTATTCCCATAAATCAACATCAACAACAACAACAAAAAGAAGCTCATTATCTAATTAAATTTATGTACGATATTTGACATAATTAATGTTTTCGAGAAATAATCAATCCACTCAATCGATTTTATTGTAATTATGATTGAGAATAAAAAAACATCATCTTAGAGATTTTCTGAATTCCACGCCTCTTTTCCTGCTCCAAGTTGTGTAATTTCATATACATCATTCACTTTTGACATTTTTATTTTCCTGCTCAACTTCCTAAAATTCCATGTTCTGACAATTTCTATTTTTGTGGACTATAATATTATATGAGATCCATTCATTAATTAATTTTTCACAAAGTTGCATGTTGAACCTTTTTTTTTGTTTTTTCCCGTCAATCAACAAATAAAGAATTATTCATAACAAAATCGTGACTACTGCCTTGTCCTTCCCACAAGGCAGCTAGAGCGCAACATTACTTCATCGTGTATTTCAGGGACAAACTTTATTCAACAACCCACGGGGTTCTTGTCTTAGGGATTTTAATCATGATTAGAGGGGTGGAAGTTTTTTTATGGAAAAGATAAAATTCATTGGGCTATAGAAGTGCTAAGTTAGCACCAAAGATATAAAAGACACCCCCTAAAACAAGAAGAGAAATAAACAGGCAGAGAAGAGTACAGACGCGAAAATATCCTTTCCCCTCTTACATGTTGAAACTAGTAATTATCGTTTTCAAACCTCCAGTCATGCATAAAATACGTAAAATTAAATTGTTTAATAGGCTCATGAACCCTTTCCCAACTAAATAAACAAGCCGTACTAGAATAACAACTCGCTCTTCCTTTTTTTCTTTGTGCGAAAAACTCTTACATTCCTCTCCTCCCAGATTTGTTGCCTTACAGCGAAAGTCAGGCAAAACTTCAGAAACTTAGTTGGTTCAATATTGAATTTCAATTGCCAAGACACAAGGAAGTCATATAATTTATTTGATTTCGTACCTTAGAATCCGAATGAAGCATGTTGGTGGTGGAAAGAGCGATCAAGATTATTGTTACATGTGAATTAATGAGACTTCATTTATTGGGTCTTCGTCGACTTCAAGTAATCAATCATGGATTAGAGGCTTATTTCAGACTAGGATGTGCAAACTATCCGTAGATGAGAATAAGTATTAGTCATTATCGGATTAAGTTTTGAGACATTTCAAGCCGCCTTTGAGAAAATTCTTGTGGAAACTCGACTTCATTCCTGGAGGGAGATTATTTTATTTTATTTTTTTATATGAGTTGTGAGCTAGAGCAACAAGAGTTTGTAATTTTTCTTCGACTTTAATATATAAAATTGAAATGACGAGGGTACCAAATACACCATAATCTTTTCTATATCAACCTATAAATATGATACCTTGTGTGATATAATATAGACAAAGACTATCAAGAAAATAGCAAACCACAGGGCATACACTTGGTATATAATGTTAGTTCAAAACCGAACACGACTACAGGGATCAACCCAAGTGTTTATGATTAACGTACAAGTGCAATTACTTTAATTATAACTTAAAAAAATTATACTACGGAAAGTAAAGTAAAAGCACACAACAAGAATTAGGTAACGAGGAAACCATATTTGCATAAAAACCCCGGGACCTAGTCCAGTTTTGACTACTCTAAAAATTAAGACGCTATAAAAAAACCACTACCAACTTCGTATAGTTTAGACCAAGTAACCTACCCCTAATTACCTAGTTACCTCAGTATCCCTGCGCCTACGACCAATCTGTCCAATGCACGTGAATCCTAAGATAGAGTCAACTATCTTAATTTGCTTCACCCACTGTGAAGACAAGCACCCAACCTGTTCGATCGTCTTCCAAATATTAAATGACTAATTTGTTCGGTAACTACTCTTCTTATCTCAAGAAGTTAATCATAGATATTCTAGTTGAGTTTCTGATAATATCTTCTTTGTTTAAATCAATAAACTCCTTTGTCGGGTTAGATCTTCCAAGATCTGGATTAACAAGTTAACCAGATCAAGTCAAACAGAATTACCAGATTCAGATACGGAAGAGTACCACCAAATGATAGCTTGTCAATCTAAATACGACTAAAAATAAGACGTCTATCAAAAGATAAACCAGATCTAGTTGGATCCTTGCCAATCAAGTTTGTGCGTGAAGTAAATCACAAAGATACGAAACCAATAAGAAAAAATATCCATGTCTTCAAATCATCAAATTCTTTTTTTGTGCCTGCGTTTATTTTAATTGAAAACTAAAATAACAAAGCACTTCAAGTTTTCCACTAACAATACTATCGAGGAACGTCTAGATCCCAAACAATTCTTTAAACCAGTGGATGTAATAAATTTCTCTTAATTATGTTACTCTCATCTCCAAGATAGTACTACAAGTAATACTATTAGTCGGCTATAGTAGTGACCACGAAACGAAGTCCCTGCCTCAGGATAAGTTTGTAAGAAGGAAAAAACTTCACTATTTATAAACCAAGGTAGGTTGAGAACCATTGAAATTTCATAAGCGAAATAATAAAAAACCTAAATTCGGTTTTGTCTAATTCCTACCAATATCCAACCGTATGACTGAAATCCCTCATGAACAACTCAATATTAGCTAGCACTTAGCTAATATATTTTTCCAGAGATATGCCAATTTTAGTGACAACACTCTATTACATATGCAGAATACACGAATTGAAAGATAAAGATATGACATTACATTACATTATCTTAACTCATTCTTCAAACGCTTGATTCTGTGTTTTAACAGCAAAAAAAACTGCATATATTCAAAAATAAATGTTGTTGTTGATGCATATGAATATCAAAAGCTTTGCTCTCCCTAAAGGAAAGCTAGGTAGATACCCAATCCGAACCTATTTGTTATTCCTTTTTTGTAGTATGAAATACTATACAACGTGTGATATGTTCCCCCCTTAGTCTATGCTTTACCTGTAGGAGTAAAATATCGCACACATTAGTAATCAAGAGAAGTAAAGTGTACAACCTAAGAGAAGAGCATCGCACACGACAAAGTTGAGATGACGCACCAGATGATGTCAGCAAAGTCACGAGTAAAGTGTGGAGAACTGTGCAAGGAGGTATTCTATGCGAAGATGAGCGATTGTATATGAGCGAACGTGTCACATAGTGATCCCGAAAATAGTGGGTATCTTAGATGTCATCCACTATGTCAAATTCTATATAAAGGAGAGAGGTCATTACTTGTGGGAGGTGGGAAAGAGTCTTGATCAAGAAATAGAGAGAGAAACGGAAAGTGAATCTAGGTTTCAAGTAAAATTGTTGTAATACTTGAATCTATCTTGTAAACATTCTCAATATTCAATTAATCAAATAAGAATTCATAATGATCACTTAGAAATTGGATTAGATTTTGTTGAGTGTAGTTGTAAGAAATCTTACAACTACATTTTTGGCTCTAGAAACAGCTCTGGATGATAATTTCTGTTAATAGATATGAAACTTTTAGAGAAATTGAGGAAGAATCATAAGGAATCCATGAAGACAACACGAATCATACCGATTCAGGGAACATGCGGGGATATACAGTGTAATAGTATAACTAGAGTATCAATTTCTGAGGAAGATTTTCAAGCACCAATAACAGGGAGAATTCATAAAAGAAATTATGAAGGCAAGAAGATAGAGACGGTAGACAAAGAATTTTCATTACAAGAGTGGGAAATGTAGGATCAGAATCTCGCAGCAATAATATTTCAGCGAAATTATCAACAACACAACACAACACAACAGCGTCGCAGAATAATTTCAGAAACGATATAATAAACGACGTCAGCTAAAATCATGAGAAAGATGTGATGATCCTGCGAAAATTAGAGAGTTTGCGAGATTAACATTTGTAAGGTTGCGAGAATGTCGCAAGCCATATCCGAAAATAAATGACAAATTAGCTGTCATCCACTATGTATTTCCTTATAAATAGTCGTTCAACTATGAGGAAAGAGAGATATCTTTTTCTGGGTGAGAAACAAGTAAATAGGAGAGAGAAAATCTGGAGCAAGGGTTATTCTTGATTCCTTTATCTTTTCTTGTAAAAAATTGTTCAAAGATTCATCAATAAAATTAAGATTGTTAATCTAGAATGAGCTGAATGTTAGTGAAATCATATGAGGGGTGTAGTGTAGGATTTCCTGCAACTACATAATGGCGCTAGAAACAGGGACACGATGAAGACCGAAAGTTAAAGATTGTTGTTGAGATTGTTAAAATCAAGAAAGTGATTAAATAAATCAGTGGACCAGTTAAAAGAAAAATGATTAGAGTCAATGAAGATAAAAAAAGATTGGAGTGTAATATGATAACAAAAATAATGGTTAATGAATTCCATGAAAACATCAAACGAAGAATACATAAACGAAATTTTGAAGGAAGGAAGGTTATGGCGGTAGAAAAGACATCACCCTTGAAAGATTGGGAAAAACAAAAAATCACATTCATGGCGGAAGAAATACCAAAAACAAAATTTGAACCACACATCTCCATTGGTTATTACAGTGCCTATTACGCGAAAAGAGAAGGAGACAACAACAAAATCCATGGGAGAATGGATATTGAACAGAACTTTAATCGCTACATGAAGTTCAGTGGATATAATATTATATCATGCATTCAGGGGAATGGGCTTTAAAGATGAAGAAATGTCCAATTCAACATATTTTGTTCATGGCTTTGGAAAATCCACAACAAAACCTAAAGGAGAAATAGTGGTACGAATTCCACTAGGAGAGATCGAAACACATGTAACACTATGCGTGGTGGATATGGAATCGCCATATAATATGTTGCTAGGAAGACCATGGATACATGCGATAAAAGTTGTAGTATCAACGTTGCATCAATGTATTAAATTCCGCACACCAAATGGAATAGGAGAAATCAGAGGAGATGTTGATAATGCGAAATTATGTCATCAAATTGAAGTAAAGCATTATGAAGGACAAACAAAAAGGTAACAATTTCGTAGAAAATTGGCAAAGGAAGCAAAGAAAGAAGAAGAATGTAGAGTATATATGATAATGGCAAAATAAGGCAAGGGAATACCCAGCGAAATTTCGGAAGAAGGAGAAGGACCTGTGAAAACAATAAAAGAACCAACACCAATGGGAGAACCCAAGCCCAGTTACAATGCCGCAGAACCAACAAAAGAAATAAACATTGGGATTATAGAAGAACCTCTAATATTGAGAATTGGAACCAAAATGGATGTGGAAGAAGAAGAAAGAACTGTTAACCTTTTGCGAGAATATAAAGATGTTTTCGCAGGAAGCATGGATGAGATACCGGGAATAGATCCATCAATTGCATGCCACAAGTTGGAGATTAACAAAATGTGAGACCATTTAAACAAAAAGAAAACGCAACAACTTACCATTCCCAAATAGAAGAAGAACTACAGAAAATGCTTGATGCGGGAATCATAAGAGAAGCTAAATACCCAGAATGGATAGCGAATATGGTCATTGTCCCAAAGAAAAACAAAGGAATAAGGATTTGCATAGATTTCACTGATTTAAACAAAGCTTGCCCAAAGATAGTTTTCCGTTACCAGATATTCCTCAAATGGTGGAATCCGCAGCGGGAAATGATAGGGTCGTCTTTAGATGGGTACAAAGGGTATAACCAAATCCCTCTCGCTGAAGAAGATCAAGAACATACTGCTTTCTTCGCCCCTAGAGGTTTATATTGTTACACGAAAATGCCATTTGGTTTGCGAAATGCGGGAGCGACATACCAAAGAATGGTAGAGAAGGTGTTCGCAAAATGGATACACAAAACATTAGAAGTATACGTGGATGACATGTTAGTAAAGAGTAAAGAAGCCAAAGACCATGTACAAGGACCTGAGGGAGATTTTTGAACAAATGCGGCAGTATAACATTAAACTGAATCCTGAGAAGTGTACTTTAGTTGCATCGGGAAAATTTTAGGCTACATTGTATCAAAGGAAGGAATACAGGTTGATCCAGAAAAAGTGCAAGCAGTTCGTGACATGCCAACACCAGCAACAATAAAAGATGTACAGAAGTTGAATGGGCTTCTAGCTTCGCTGGGGAGATTCATTTCGCGATCATCAGACAAATGCAAATATTTTTTCGATATACTCAAGAAGGGTGCGAAATTCAAATGGACTGATGAATGCGAAAAAGCTTTTCAAGGGATCAAAGAACATCTTATGAATACAACTATTTTACAAAAAGCAGAATCAGGAGAAGAATTATTGATCTATCTTGCGACGACGTCGCATGCATTAAGTGTTGTGTTATTGCGAATAGACGCAGGAGTGGAGAAACCCATTTATTACATTAGCAAAACTTTTAATACTGCCGAGAAGAATTACTCAAAGATTGAGAAGTTAATCTTAGCATTAGTTTATGCATCATTTAAGCTCCGCATATATTTTCAAGCGCACAAGATAAAGGTATTAACAAAAGTACCAATTGAATCAGTGATGAAGAATTCTAAAAGATCAGGAAGAGTGGAGAGATGGAATGCACAAGTAGGCCACTTTGATATTAAATATGAAATTTTGTCTTCACCAAAATCACAAGTTGTTGCAGATTTCTTGGCAGAATTTCCTTTAGAAGAAGATGAAGCGGTAGAAGAAATGATGGATATAGAAGAAGAACACGGAGATCCAAAAGATTTATTAACAGAACCAAATAGATGGGAGATATTGGTAGATGGATCATCAAATGGAGAAGGAAATGGAGTTGGAATTGTTTTTTTCGCCAGAAGGAATAAAGATGGCTTTTTCATTCAGATTGGAATTCGCATCCACTAATAACGAAACGGAATATGAAGCTGTGATACATGCCTTAAAATTCGCAATAGAAATGAAACTAGAAAATGCCAGGATCACTAGTGATTCGCAGCTAGTTATTCGCCAAATAAAGGGAGAGTATACTACAAATGAACCATCCTTGAAGAAATACAAGAAGCTCGTTGAAGAATTGTCAGCGAAAATCCCAAAAATAAAATGGAGGCACATTTCAAGGAAGGATAACAGACTCGCAGACGCTTTTGCTTTCATCTCAAGCATGATGACAGATCCAACTGCGAGATGCATAAAAATACAAACACTTCTGTCACCATCAATCAATAAAGAAGAAGAAAAGTGGACGTGATGATAATAGACATGAAGAAGAAGAAAACAACAACAATATCGCAGATGGAGAATGGAACTTCATGCATATTTGGCGAAAGGAGAAACACCAAGAAATAGATTGGAAACACACAAGTTAAAAATCCGTGCAACGAATTATGAATTAAGAGATGGGTGCTATACCGAAAATCCTTTAATGGACCATCACTCAGATGTTTGACACGAGAGGAAGGAGAAAAAGTGCTAAAAATGTTACATAGTGGGGATGCTGGCAATCATAGCGGGGGAAGATCTTTGGCACATAGAGCAAAAATGCAAGGCTATTACTGGCCATACATGCACGAAGATGCAAAACAAATATCAAGACGTTGCGAAGATTGTCAGCGACATGGAAAGAAAATACATGCACCTGGAGCACCATTGTCATCTTCAACCAGTGTGTGGCCTTTTGGAAAGTGGGGCTTAGATATTGTGGGGCCATTTTTACCAGGTTCTGGACAAAGAAGATACTTAATAGTCGCAACAGATTATTTCACAAAATGGACAGAAGTGAAGGCAGTACAGCATATTCGCGACAAAGATATCTTTACATTCATATTCGAAAATATCATTTGCAGATTCGGAATTCCTGCGCAGTTGGTATCTGATAATGGGAAACAGTTTGAAGGACAGAACATAGAAATGTTACTTAATGCATTTAAGATAAAATGTGGAAAGTCTACTCCTTTGTATCCACAAGCTAATGGGCAGGTAGAAGCAACAAACAAACAATTGCAGATATATTAAAGAAGAAATTGGAAGGACATCACAGAGCATGGTGCGAACAAGTACATAATGCAGTATGGGCTTATAATACAACTAGAAGAGAAGCTACTGGAATGTCACCTTTTTGTTTAACATACGGAGTTGAAGCGGTGTTACCAACAGAAGTTGTTATTCCGACAACAAAAGAGAAGCTTGGGAGAAAAATCTTAGTGCGGGTTTGATCTTAAACAAACTTGATGAATTAGAAGAAAAAGAGAAAAAGCTTTACAACATATGGAGAATTATCAGCGAAGATTAGCCCGAGAATATAATAAACGTGTCAAAGTACGCGAATTCCAACCAGGAGATTTAGTTCTGCGAGAGACACCAATATATCAGCGAGAAAATGGTGGAAAATTAGCGAAAAAATGGGATGGACCTTACATCATTAAGGAGATAGTTGGAACAGGAGCTTATAGATTAATGGATCCAGAAGGTAGAGATGTTGGTCATAGACTTGACAGACCATGGAACAGGTTGTACTTAAAAAGATATTATCCGTAAGAAGCTTTGAGAAGTTATGGATTCTGAAAGAATAATTGCAAGATTATTCATATCAAAACAAGATCATGATGTGCGAAATTTTCGCAGAGATAATCACAGAACAATGACATAAAAGAAAGGGGCGAACCTTTATGGCGTACACCCTAGTTCGCGAATAAAATTTCGCAAGAGGCAAATGTAAGACCTAAAGTACGTCATATTAGGGGGTACCTGTTGCATGGCTCAGGGAAAGGCTACACCGCCACCGGAACCTGAGTCATGGAGATTTGGGGTCAATAAAGCCCATCCGGGAGAGGCACCTTGGATTCTCAGCTTAAGCATATGACTTGGGTTGGGCGACTAAGGTAATAAGGACTCTCCCAAGGAGTGCAGATCTGATCAAGGCGCGAGGTACACGGTTGAGTCAAGAGTGCCAGGGCGTTTGAAGCGTACCTTGCCATTCTTGACAAGTCTTGGCTTATACTGCACTCGGCCTGAAGAAAACCCCACTTAGGGTGCAGTCTCGTAACCATAAGCCCTATAGGTAAAAGGGATAAGAGGCTGCGAAAACAACAGGTTGTTGTTAAGACTGGATGGGAGGATAACCTTGTATGGTAGAAGTACGCCTCCTTGAAGGGGCAACCAGGGGGAGATAAGGGCGGCACCCTCCATTAGGGAGCTGATAAGTGTCTTAAGACGCAAATGTCATGAGGCTTTTTATTCGCAAGTATTAAGGCTTGTCATATTTGTGCAACAATCCTGAAGAGGCAATAATACAAAAGAAAAAGATAAGACGAGATCAATGGGTTTTCGCATGAAAGTGCGAAGACGTCCTGCGATTTCGTCGCAAGACGGCAATGTCATGGGGCTTTATTTTCGCAAGAATATTTAGGCCTGTCATATTGTCGCAACATTCCTGAAGAGGCCATAATACAAAAGAAAAAGTTAAGGCAAGATCAATGGGTTTTTGCATGAAAGTGCAAGGACGTCCTGCGATTTTTCGCAATGACAAGAGGTGGCATAATAAGACCTTTAATTAGGAAGGAAAATAAGACCACATGAAAAAAAATATTTATAAGTATTCATAACAATTATTTTTGCAAGAAAGATAATGAGAGGCAAGTATGGGAATCAATACAAGAAGCATTATCTTTCTCATCAAAAAATACTAAAAGGAAAATTGATTCCAAAGTTGGTTGAAGAATATTATTCGCAAAAGTATAAAATAAGACAATTCAAGAAGATAGAACTAGATAAGAAGCTCAAGCTTCAGTATTAATTCCAGTAGAGGAGATAACGACGTTCTTCGCCAATGTTCTCATTATCGCAAGCCTCTCCTTCATTTCGATTCTGATCTTCGCCTTGACTAGCACTTGATTATCGCCAGCAATTACTTCTTCAGAGAGATTTCTTTTCATTCATTTTGATTAACACCAGCAGATGCTTCCTTAGAAGGAATTCTTCTTCATCTTCCAAGAATTATCCTCTACCACTTTCATAATCATAATCACTATCAGCAGGACGAGGAACTTCATCATCATCTACTTCTAAAGGTTCATTGATGTAGGAGGAAGAGATTTGACAATAAAATATCATTTACAAGGACTTCAGCCCGGAGATGAACTTGACGAAGAAGTGCTCTCTGATGATTCCTATCTTGAATATCCTTAAAATAAGCAAGATAATCAAGTCTTCTTTCTGCTCGGTCGCGAGAACCAGTAAGGGCAGAGACGAGCAATGCATTTTCTTTGCGAATTTTGGCATATTTAGCCTCCAAAACAGAAATGGAGGAATGAAGATTCTTCTCAGACTCTGCGAAAGGTAGAATACAAAATTTCAATAAGATGAAGAACTCAAAAGATATGACAAAGAAAAGATAGTTAAGGCAGTCAAACTATTATGACTACCTTCCTTTTGCGAAATAAGGTGTTGAATCAAGGACAGACAACTATTCTCCCAACGGTCCATTGCGTCATCAAATTTATCTCCAACTAAACCTTTAAGTCGAGACTGAAGATTTTTCTCTTTAGAAATAAGAAAGGCATTTTTCTTCGCAAGAGAAGAATAAGATTCTTCTAATTTGGAATATTGTTCTTTAAGTTGATTCGCCTTTACACTTAAAGCTATTCTACCTTGAATGAGTGTATCTCTTTCAGCGATAGATGACTCTGTTACTTCTTTAAGTTCATTTCTCAAAGAGCGAAGAGATTGCTCTTGGTCATCACATACTTTTGAAGAATGCTAAGTTGTTGCGAAGATATCGCCATCTTGTTTAAACAAGTTCTCTTCTCTTGAGATAAGGTTTTATTCTCATCTGATAAAGTTTCCATCCCTAAATTAGCTTTAGTTAAAGAATAAGAAAGGCGAGATACTTCATTACTTAATAAATCTTGTCTGAACTAATTGGGTATTTTCATTGGTAAGATTATTTATATGATCAAGAGAATATGAATAGAGGTTATCTAATTGGTTATATTGATCCATCAAATTTTTTATCAACACGGGCTTCTTCAACAGCAGATTCAAATTGATATCTCTCCATTATTCGTTTCTGGTTTAAGGCTTAACATGCGAAAGAGGGATTTCAAGGATAATTAAATATGGGAAGGATAAAACCATTAAAAGGCAAATTGAAGACACAGATAAGAAAATCATACCTCTCAATTCATCATTCTTCTTGCGAAGATTGTCACGATCCAACAAAACATTCTGAAGCTTTTGATTTTCGAGACGAAGAGCATTACATTCTTTTTCCAAAGCTGTTGCGAAGCAGCTCTGTCAGAACCAAATGCTTGCTCAGAATTTCGCAAATATAGACTTGACAGGATCAATAGAAGACTTCTTGCCATCATCCAGGACTTCAGATAAAACTTTGAAAGCAATATCTATTCCTTCCACGGTTTCTTTCGAAAAGGAAGACTCAGGTAGAGAACTGGTAATGATAGAAGGTTGAGAAATTATCAATAGGAAGAGAAGAAGTTTCATTCACAGAGGATCAAAAGGGGGTTTCAATCATTGAAAGGTCAGCTGAAGAAATGAAGTCTGAGGCAGCTTTTTCGCGAATTGGAGATATGGTTTATCTTGCGAAGATGTCGCAGGAGATTTAGAAGAGATAAGTAAGTGGAATGGAACAAAGTTTAACAGTTTTAAGGTGGCGAGATTTCTTGAGAGGTTTATTGACATCCTTATCACCCTGCGAATTACAATCCAGATAAGAAACAGAGGCAACAATATTGTTATTAGAAAAATAATGTTTCTTACTACCTTCTGATTCGCAGACTTTCTTTTATGCGCAACAATCTTATGCTACGGTTTGGGAATATTAGGGTTCTGAACTGTAAATTTAGTGTTGGAGGCGCTTTTGCTGAAATAAAAACAGTATGGGAATCACATAAACAACATCAAATAAAGTCGTAAACAAGATCAATTTCAGCAAAAATGATAAAGAAGAAAAAAGAAAACAAACCTTGATGAATCCATGGAAAACACTAGCAGGAAGATTATTTCGAAGAAAATTACGAATGATGAAGATCTGCAGAAGAAATAGTATGAAGATGAAGAAGAACTTAAAAAGATTGAAGAAGAAAGAAGAAAAGTTGCAATAACGGAATTTGCAGAAGAACGATGAAGTTGCAGAGAAAATAAAAAGAAATAAAAAGAGAGTGAGAAAGAGTATATATAGAGGGAATTTTTCCTTGAGAAGATAAACACGATTAATACCGAAAGATATAAGCGGTTAAAAAACAGCGGTTATAAAAGACGTGTCAAGAAACAGATGGAAGAAAGAATACGTGTGATAAATGCAGAATATGAAAAAATGAACAGTTGCGGCATTTCTCACATCATTCTCTACTTTGCAGAGAAGATATGAGAAGAGGCAAGATGTAGGATCAGAATCTCGAAGCAATAATATTTCAGCGAAATTATCAACAACACAACACAACAGCATCGCAGAACAATTTCAGAAACGATATAATAAAAGACGTCAGCTAAAATCATGAGAAAGATGTGATGATCCTGCGAAAATTAGAGAGTTTGCGAGATTAACATTTGTAAGGTTGCGAGAATGTCGCAAGCCATATCCGAAAATAAAATACAAATTAGCTATCATCCACTATGTATTTCCTTATAAATAGTCGTTCAACTGTGAGGAAAGAGAGAGATCTTTTTCTGGGTGAGAACAAGTAAATAGGAGAGAGAAAATCTAGAGCAAGGGTTATTCTTGATTCCTTTATCTTTTCTTGTAAGATTGTTCAAAGATTCATCAATAAAATTAAGATTGTTAATCTAGAATGAGCTGAATGTTAGTGAAATCATATGAGGGGTGTAGTGTAGGATTTTCTGCAACTACAGGAAAAAGTAAAGATTTACTTTGCGGCGGATGAAATTACAGAAGAAAATTTACAGCGAACAGATCCATTGGTCATAACGGTCACAGCTGAGCGAGAAAAAATTATTGCAAAACAAAGGGGATTTGAAGGATGGGTGATCAATAGAACATTGATAGATACAGGCAGTGCAGATGATGTATTATTTTATCGCACATTCGAAGCAATGGGATATGAAGACGCAGAACTGATACCTACATCCTATAATGTTCATGGATTCAATAAAACAATTACAAAGCCGAAAGGAGAAATCGTTATCCGAATATTACTGGGAGAGTTTCAAACAAAGATAACACATGTGTGTGATTGATATTGAGTCACCATACAACATGTTGTTGGGATGACCATGGGTACATGGACTCAAAGTTATAGCGTCAACATTACATCAATGTATTAGATTCCCAATTCCAAGTGGTATAGGTGAATTTGAGGATATGTTTAGGTTACCAATACTTGTAATCGAATAGATGTGTGAAATTATGAAGGATGAGCAAAGAAGCGAAAAGATCAATGGATAAAAGCAAAAGAGCAAAGGAAAGAAGAGGAATTTCGAATATACATAATCATAGCGAAAGAGGGAAAAGGAATACCAGGCGAAGAACCAACGAAGGAAGGTGGACAAATTAAAGAAATCAAGAAACCAACAATTATGGGGGAACCAAAAATGAATTTTACTGCAGCATAACCAACAAAAGAAATAAACGTGGGAACTGAAGAAGAACCAAGAATATTAAGAATTGGAACTAAAATGGATAAGGAAGAAGAGAAAAAAACGATAAGCATTATGCGAGAATATAATGATATTTTCGCATGGAGTATGGAAGAAATACCAGGAATAGATCCGTCTGTCGCATGTCATAAATTAGACATTAAGAAGAATGTAAAGCCGTTCAAGCAAAGGATAAGGAAGATTGCAACTGATTATCATCCTAAAATAGAAGCAGAATTGCAGAAGATGTTAGATGCAGGAATTATAAGAGAGGCCAAATATCCAGTGTGGATAGCAAATATGGTGGTGGTACCCAAAAAGAACAACATAATTAGAATTTGTGTAGATTTTACAGATCTAAACAAATCATGCCCTAAAGACAGCTTCCCTTTACCCGACGTCCCTCAAATGGTGGAATCCGCATCAGGGAATGATAGAGTCACAATGCTAGATGGGTATAAAGGCTATAATCAAATTCCTTTGGAAGAATAAGATCAAGAACACACTGCTTTCTTCGCACCAAGAGGTTTATATTGTTACACGAAAATTCCATTTGGATTGAAGAATGCAGGTGCGACTTATCAAAGAATGGTGCAAAAAGTATTCGAAAAATGGATACATAAAACATTAGAAATCTATGTGGATGATATGCTAATTAAAAGCAAAGAGGCGGAAGATCATGTTGATGATTTACGAGAAATATTTGAACAAATGCGAAAATTTAATATTAAAGTAAATCCAGAAAAATGTGTAATTGGCGTATCATCAGGAAAATTCTTAGGTTATATTATATCCAAGGAGGGAATACAAGTTGATCAGGAGAAGGTACAAGCGTTTAGAGATATTCCACCACCTGCGACAGTCAAAGATGTTCAAAAGTTAAATGGATTGATAGCATCATTGGGAAGATTTATTGCAATATCTTCGGACAAGTGTCAACACTTTTTCAATATACTAAAAAAGGGGACCAAATTTGAATGGGCAATGGAGTGCGACAAAGCGTTGCAGAGCATAAAAGAATATTTGGTAAACTTATCCATTATGCAAAAGGAGAAGCAGGGAGAAGAATTGTTATTTTACCTAGCATCAATATCTCATGCATTAAGTGCAGTACTGTTACATTCAGATGAAGGTGTATAATTCCCAATATATTACATAAGCAAAACATAGAACTCCACAGAGAAAAACTATTTAAAAATTGAAAAGTTGATTCTCGCACTGGTATATGCATCATTCAAATATCGCATTTATTTTCAAGCTCACAAAATTAAAGTATTAACAAGATTCCCAATTGAAAACGCAATGACGAATTCGAAGAGGTCAGGAAGAATAGAGAGGTGGAATGCACAATTAGGAAACTATGAGATTGGTTATGAAATTTTATCTTCTACTAAGTCTCAAGTATCGCAGAATTTCTTGCAGAATTTTCAATAGAAGAAGATGAATATGTAGAAGAAATGATGGAGGTGGATGAAGAACATGGAAATCCTAATGATTTATTAACTGAGCGAAATCCAAATAGATGGGAGATATTGATGGATGGATCTTCCAATGGAGAAGGAAATGAAATTGGTATTGTATTTATTTCGCCAACATGAGCGAGAATGGCTTACTCATTCAGATTGAACTTCGCATCCACAAATAATGAAACTGAATATGAAGCAGTCATCCACGCATTAAGATTAGCAATTGAAATGAAAGTTGAGGATGCGCGAATAACTAGTGATTCCCAATTGGTAATTCGTCAGATAGAAGGCACATATAGTACCAATGAACCATCTTTACAAAAATATAAGAAGTTGGTCATGGAGTTAGCAATGCAAATTCCAAAACTAAGATGGAGACATAGGGAGAAAATATAATAGACTTGCAGATGCATTGGCCTTCATACCATCAATGTTAGTAGATCCGGTTGCAAAGGATATAAAAATACAAACACTATTATTACCATCTATAGAAAAGGGTGAAGAAGTGCAAACAGATGTGATGCTCATAAACGATATACAAGAAGAAAGTGTGAGCGAAGAGAAGGATTGGAGAACTGAGATACAATCTTATCTATAAAAGGGAGAAGTGCCGAAGAAAAGATTAGAAGCACACAAATTAAAGAGTCGTGTGACAAATTATGAATTAAGGGATGGTGTTCTTTATAGAAGATCATTTCTTGGACCTTCACTAAGATGTCTTACGCGAAAGGAGGGAATTGAGATCCTAAAAGCATTACACTATGGCGATGCTGGCAACCATAGTGGAGGGAGATCACTCGGATATAGGGAAGAAATACAGGTCTATTACTGGCCATATATGCATGAAGATACAATACAAGTTTCGAGGAGATGCGAAGAATGTCAACGTCATGGCAAGAAGATACATGCACCCGGGCTATGCTTAATACATTAACAAATGTATGGCCCTTCGGATAATGGGGAATAAATATTATTGGACCATTTATACCAGGAACGGGGCAAAAAAGATTTCTAATTGTCGCAACAAATTATTTCACTAAATGGGCCAGAAGTAAAAGCAGTTCAACATATTCGCGATAAAGACATCTTCACATTCATTTTTGAAAATATCATATGCAGATTTGGCATTCCTGCACAATTGGTGTCCGATAATGGGAAGCAGTTTGAAGGCGAGAATATAACAATGCTGCTCAATGCATTCAAAATTCAAAGTGGCAAATATACTCCTTTGTATCCTCAAAGTAATGGACAAGTAGAAGCTACAAATAAAACAATCGCAGAAAACCTGAAGAAAAAGTTAGAAGGGCACAACAAAGGATGGTGCGAACAAGTACATAATGTAGTATGGGCTTACAGAACTACAAGAAGAGAAGCAACATGAATGTCACCTTTCTGTTTGACATATGGAGTAGAGGCAGTGCTACCAACAGAAGTTATCATTCCTACCACAAAGAGAGAAGCTTGGGAAAAAAATTTAAGCGCGGATTTGATCTTAACAAAATTGGATGATTTGGAGGAAGTAAGAGAAGTCGCTTTACAGCACATGGAAAATTATCAAAAAAGATTAGCTCGAGAATACAACAAGCGGGTTAAAATAAGAGAATTCCAACCGGGCGAATTAGTGCTACGCGAAATTCCAGTGTATCAAAAAGGAAAAGATGGAAAATTGGAGAAAAGCTGGGATGAACCTTATATAATAAAAAGAATAGTTGGAGAAGGAGCCTATGAATAAATGGATCCTGAATGACGAAATACAGGTCGTAAATTAGATCGACCTTGGAATAGGCAGTTCTTAAAAAAATATTATCCATAGTCACTTGCGAATTAACTGGCATGGATAAACAGTTAAAAATCTGTAAGATCATATTTTTGAACAAGTCTATAATGCGAATATTTCGCTTGAAAGTTACGAAATTCTATAAAAGCAAAGTAAGACCTTGATACAAGGCTATATAAAAATGATATTTGTTATCAGATTGGCTAGGAATCCGAATGTGACGTGCACCCTAGTTCGCTCATATGCAAGAGGCAATATAGTAAGACCTATCACAAGTCATAATTGGAAATACCTAGAAGGCATGACTTAAGGGAAGGCTATACCGACCCAGGAACTTGAGTTGTGGAGATTTGGGGTGAGAATTAAACGATAATTCCCATCCGGGAGAGATACCTTAAATTTTCAGTCTAAGATAGTAATCTTAGATTGAGAGCCTAAGGTGAAAAAGGCTCTCCCAAGGAGTGCAGAAACTCGATCAGGGCGCCGAGGTACACGGTTGAGTCAAGAGTGCCCGGGGCGTCTGGAGCGTACCTTGCCACTCTTGACAAGTCCTGACTATGATGTACTCGGTCCGAAGATACCCCACTTAGGGTGCGGTCTTGCTGCCATAAACCCTATAGGTAGTGTATGCGAGACTGCGAAATCAACTGGTTGTTGAAAAACTGGATGGGAAGAGACATAAATCTTAACCCGATAGAGGTAAGCGTCCTTGAAAGGGCAACCAGGGGGAAGATAAGGACGACACCCTCCATTAGGGAGCTGAATTGTGTCAAAAGATATAAATTCATAAGGCTTTTGCTCAAGGGAGTATTAAGACTTGTGATATTTATACGACAAACCTGAAGAGGAAATAATACAAGCGAAAAAGATAAGATGACATCAATGGGTGGAGGAAATAATACAAGCGAAAAAGATAAAATGCAAAGACCGCCTGCGATCTCGTCGCACGAGAATGAGGAAAGATAAGACCTTTACATAGAAAGGCAAAATAAGACCTCCCAAGTAAATTAAGTAAACTAGTGATAAATTCGCACAATTGATTCTTACAAGAAAGATAATAAGAAGCAGGTATGGGAATTAAAATAAAGATGTATTATCTTCCTTGCAACAAACAAGTATGAAAATAAGAAGGTTCAAAATACGTCAAAATAGAGAAAGGAAATCAAGAATGCTCAACAGCAGCATCTTATTCAAAATACTTTTCAAATCTTAGTACTGGGTCCAGGATTTTCAATCTCAGTAATGACCTCATCAGCAGACTTCTCTTCTTCTTGCTGATTTTCAATCTCAGCATTGGCCTCATTAGCATACTTATCTTCATCTTTCTAATTTTCTTCTTCATCTTCATCCTTTTCATCATCACTTAAAAAGTCATAATCACTATCTGGTTCAGGATATTCTTCATCTGCACTCACGTTGCATACGGGGAGTTTTACTGCTGGGAGAGAATTGCTTAAAAGAATTCCGTCAATAACAGATTGGGCACTAGAATGACCCTTGCGAATAGCAGCTCTTTCAAGATTTATAGCATTTTCTCTAAAAAATTCTTCTGGTATGCGAACCTTCTTCGCGCTCTGCTTCGAGAAGCAGAAAGAGAGAGCTTAAGATTCCCACGAGATATTTCCAGATTCGCATATTCTTTGCGAACCTTGGATAATTCAGACTCTAATTGAGTAACAAAAGATTGGTGCGATCTTTCCGAATCTACAAAAAATAATAAATAAACATAAATGAGAAACTTTTAAATCAACATTGTGCGGAGAAATACCAAGAAATCATAATAAGGCAGTCAACTCTAGTTGACTACCTTGGAAGAATTTAGAAACAACAAGGGTATTGTCCTTCATACTTTCGATAGCCTTATCAAATCCATCACCAACTGAACCACTGAGGCTAGATCGAATCTTCTTTTCTTCGGAAGAAAGAGATTTGTTCTTTTTCTTAAGAATATCATGAGAATTCTTCAATTGTCTATATTGTTCTTGAAACTGATTCTTCTTCACAGAAAGACTTATATTATTTTGAACAAGTTTCTCATTTTGGGATCTTAAATCTTTAAGCGAAGTCTCGTACTGTTCCTTCAGTACGCGAAGAGTTCGCGCTTGATTTTCATTTATTTCATGAAGAATTGAATACTGATGTGAAAACATTGCTTCTTTCTTCGAAAAAGATAGCTTCTCTCTAGAAAGAGTATGATTTTGTTCTGATAAAGTTTGATGTAATAAATCAACATCGTGTGATAATTTAAAAAATAGGATATTTGATCATTAAAAAACTCAATTTTTTTAGTAAGTTGGTTATTCTCATGGGAAATATTGTTAATCTGATCAAGTGAATATGAATATTGATTATTTAATTGGCTTAGTTGGGACTGTAACTTCTCATTATTCGCTTGAGCATCTTTAGCAAGGAATTGAAAGTCATACCTCTCATTCGTTCGCTTCTGGTTTAAATCTTAATAAGTGCACGAAGAAATTTACAAAAATGAACGTGTGCGAAAGAATATAGGATACGATAAATATCTCAAATATAATAATAAATACCTCTAAGTTTTTGATTCTCTTTGCGAAGAGTTTCAGCATCAAAACTCGAAACTTGGAGTTCTCCTCTTAGATTTTGTATTTCTATCTCCAAAGAAACATTTTTCTGCGAAAGTTCCAACTGAGAGCAGCTAGATTCAAAATGCTTTTCAGCCAGCATCACGCGACGATGAGAGTCCTAAAGGAAAAAGATGAAGTTAGTACAACTTGGAAGTAACATAAAAGACAAAATTAAGATGTGAAAGGTAGATACCAGAACATCTAGAGCAACATGGAAGCTCGGGTCAATTTGGGAAAAAACCTCATCCCTTGGAGCTTTATCAGCTGGAAATTCACATAGAAGCTTGCTTAAGGAAGAACAGGAGCGAAACTTGCAAGGATCATCAATTAAAGATGGGGCAGAGTTGATGACGTCGAATAAAGTTTGAGCAGCAAGTTTTACACTATCCAAAGCTTTCTTGTTCAAAGAAAAAGAATTTAACAAGGAAAAAGGAGTAGTCAAATCTGTTGGGACAGGGGATTCCTTTTGAAGAAGGTTTGGTTGTGATCTAGAATTAATGGGTGAAGGAAAAACTTGATTTGCATGCGATGAAGTCGCAAAGGCAATGGGAGGAGTACTTTTTGTTCCTCGATTAAGAAGAAACTCCTTATTTACAGGAGACTCCTTTTCAAAAAAAAAGTTCATCATAAGTAACATAGGCATTCTCATCTGTAAGATGGATTGTTGGTGAAGGAGTAGCAGGAACATTCTTCTCAGAAGCTTGAGATGGTGTAGGAGTAATAAGAACATTTTTCTCAGAACTTTGAATTGTTGGAGTGATAGAAGGATTAGTGTGCGAAGGTTAAACTGTGGTTATAGGGACAACGTCTACAACATTAAAATCTAGAATAAAAAGATTTGAAGGGATATGTATGGGCTTGCGAGGCCTCTTAGCTTTTGGCTTTTTTCCATCAACCATCTCACAAAGCCTGCGAAAATAAAATAGATAAGAAATAGAGGCAACAACATTGTTTCAAATAAATTGGATATTTATTACTTCTTTATTGTGCGAAATCTTCCTCTTATGAGATTTCTTTGTTATCAATGTTTGGTTTCTTCTTCTACGAATCTTTATCCGACGAAGATTTGGGTTTTTGCATGATTCGAAGAGCGCTAATAGAAGAAATTTTCCTGCGAAAGTATATGGGAATTAAGTTAATAAAAAACTTAGATGAGAATGGTTAAAATCAATAATAATCATCATGAGGAAAGGAAACAAACTTCAATTCATAGTTCATGGTGGAAGAACAACAGTAGAAGAAATCGGTGACAGCAGCAGCAAAAATGGATAATAACGGATGAAGATGAATAGCAACAAGAGAAAGAAGAAAAAGTGTAGAAGTATAGTTGCAGAGAAGAAAAAGTGTATAAGGGTTATTTACTGATTGAAAAACCCTTATATAGGTGAAAAGAAACAACCGGTTGAAGACAGTTCAAGCCGGTTAAAGAGGAAGGAAATCAACACGTGTGGAGAGAAACTTGAAACCCGGGAAATTGTCAAAGAAATAAAATGAAAAAATACAAGCATGTGCGATTTACAAAAAGGGAATTTTTCATATCGCTTACTCTGAATAATAAGCTAAATGAGAAGAGGCAAAATGTAGGAGTAAAATATCGCACACGTTAGTAATCAAGCGAAGTAAAGAGTACAACCTAAGGGAAGAGCGTCGCACACGACAAAGTTTCAGATGATGCACCAGATGATGTCAGCAAAGTCACGGGTAAAGTATGGAGAACTGTGCGAGGAGGTATTCTATGCAAAGATGAGCGATTGTATATGAGCGAATGTGTCGCATAGTGATCCCGAAAATAATGGGTATCTTAGCTGTTATCCACTATGTAAAATTATATATAAAGGAGAGAGGTCATTACTTGTGGGAGGTGGGAAGGAGTCTTGATCAAGAAATAGAGAGAGAAACAGAAAGTGAATCTAGGTTTCAAGTAAAATTGTTGTAATACTTGAATCTATCTTGTAAACATTCTCAATATTCAATTAATCAAATAAGAATTCAAAATGATCACTTAGAAATTGGATTAGTTTTAGTTGAGTGTAGTTGTAAGAAGTTTTACAACTACATTACCCTTTCGTTAAATATATACTTTTCATCACATATATCCTTTCTCGGTGATTGTAAATCACTCGTATACTCTATATATTTCTCCCATTTTTTATCACGAAAATGACAAAGAAATGAAAAGGTACAAGAGCAAACCGAAAGAATCTTACAAGTTCATAAGAACTCATACAACCTATAAGAGTTAAGCATGAAGGTCTAACATACAATTTCAGATAAGCAATACTCAAATTGAAACTACCTAAGTAATTTGTTTTAGACCTTATCAAGAAAACAATTGCCCGTAACAATTTTCCCTTACTTCAGTAAGAGTAACCACCTTTTCGTTCGTAGTGATCCTATTTCATCGTATTCATTAGCGCCCAAAATTGAATGGTATAGCCCAAAATGAGGATTTTTGATTAAATTCTAGTCGGAAGGGTACCTGCTGCGTTATAACAGGATATTCGGTCTCAAAGTTATTTTTCTTATACACTAATTAAAGAAAAATTTCCAAAGAACCAAAACCATTAAAAAGGTTATATTAAAAAAGAAAAGAAACCATTGCACAAGGCAAGGGGAGTTACACACTCATAATAGTCTCCTAATTGCTTCAAATAAGACTTGAAGATACAAACGTAAACGTATCAGTATCACAAGACAAGATCAATAATTTCTGTACGTTCTTTCTTTCTAGCTCCAAAAACTTTTGCGTTCCATTTATCGGTTCCTTCTTATTGGTGGCTTATTTAAAACTAAGAGGTGCAAAGTATACGAAGAGACCTTATATTAATCATCATCAGACTGAGTTTTGCCATTTATACCTCTCAATTTCTTTATCGTAAATGTATTGAATTCTCGAAAATGCATCTGTATATACTTCAAGCGAGCAGCTTAAAGCCATAATTGACGAAGTCAACTTTGGGCATCAAAGCCGAAGGGCAAAGAGCTCTTCCGTTATATGGGGGGTCAATGTGAATTCTTTCGTGACACACAAAAGCCAAATTTCCAAAGAACCTATCCCGGTATCTATAAAAACCATTATTTGCTAATTGGTCTAGGCAAGTTTCAATGTCAACGACCGGGCAATCAAGTCTAGTTTACTGTATAACATTATACATGACATCAGTTAAGACCTGGCATGTGATGCTTACCAAACTGCCAGGACCACCATGTCTAAACAATACCTGTTTAGCTAGCAGAGAAAAAACTAACAGAGCAAGCAATATTGATTTTGGGGTCAATATTATCCCTTGCTGCTTGCGAGTGTTTCTTTTCTTTCAATTTGTTCACAAGCCTGTCAAGAACCCTCTTTTCATTTTTTTTCTTCATCCCCTACTTTAGCTAGCTCTCTTTCTCAACAACTATGACCTGGTTGAATGATCCTGAGCTGTATCTAGGTTATACCAATGAAGGTGGCATCCATCCCTACAGGCTTCGCAAAACATTCGGAAGCCCTATCGTGTGTTCAGATTTCACTGATGCGGGGTCTTTCAGTAATCATCTCACTCTGGTTGGTAACTCTTTTCCATGGAACAAGAGTGATTATGAAGCTCTGGCAGATTTCATATATAAATATGATTTAATGGTCAACTGTCAAGGTTTGGCGGTTCCCATAACGTTTCCTCGAGAGAGAACAAATCACTACCAACGTTACCGATCAATTTACTACTGGGCGGATGAGGTAGTAGACTTGTGCCGCTATGGTCTTCCCTTAACACGGTCCAGTTCCATTCCGACCAGTTCGGTATATGGAAGGCGGTGGGTTTCCTGCTGTCGAATCCAGTCCTGAAGAAAACGAATTGATTAGTAAACTGGCTGGCTGCGACTACTAATGAGAGGGATCGAGAGAGAGGGCAGACAGACAAGCCTTAGATGTAACAGTCTATAGCCTTAAAGAGGAGATCGAGGAGTTAAAAGAAGGATGTCGCCAGGTACAAGATGGCATTAAAAGATTATCGAGAGGCCGATGATGAATGACCGATAGAAGAACGATCAGCCGACTTTGAACCATGGATGATGGTGGCTATATGCTCAATATCCTAGTTGGATAAAGGCCTTTTGTGCCTCGTTTTACCAAACTTGATTGGCTTTGTTTTTGCTTGTATTTGTGTTTGCTTTTTCATTATATATTGCGTTTGGTGTCAGAGTTTGTATGTTTTCTTTGGATTTGTATCAGCTTTCAGTTCATCCCATTTTATGTTTGCCATCTAGACTTCTAACTAAATGTCTTTTCTTTTCCTTTCTGGGAAATTGTAATTTTGGACATTTTTATTTTCTTATCCGATCTATGGTAAAGTGATCCTTAAATCTGAAATCGAGCTATATAAATCATTGTTGTCATATGATTCCGTGGACATAAAATGCAACCCTCAAAGGCAATCTCCAAAAGGGAAGCCTAATCAGGGCAATCTTAGAGATTTTGGGTGTTCAAGGCCAACTCAAAGTTTGGGATTTAAAAAATGTTATTAGGTTTGGGACATAGTCCAAATTTTGATTAGGGGAAGATCAATTTATTTATTTAAGCATACCTTTTTGAGTTTTTTTTGGTTACATTTTGGGTTCTAAACGTGTAACTTGGCATGAAATATTCCTTATGACTTTTTTAAAAATAGCACCCCAAAATTGAAAAATTAGTAACACTTATAATTGTTACAACAAATTAGCAAGCAATTGTAGCTGCCATAATTTTCTATATATAAGTAACTATGACAAATCACTTTAGCAACATTACAGCTGTCACAAGCTGACTGCTAATCGAAAAGAAATAAAAATTTTGGGCTCAATAATTTGGGGCTCTAACCAGTGGCCTAGACTGCAGCCTACCGTAGAGGTGTAAATTGGGACGCGTCGGTACGAATAACACCAAACACAATATCCAATATCGAAAGTCGTTTTCCAGTAGCAAGTACCAGGTAGGGAAGAGATAATCTCTCGTAAAGATCTTATCTCCAAGATATGGTTAAATTTCTACACCGGTTCATCTGCCTGGACAACCTGTCAGAGACAGTATTAAGTACTTGTCACCTTCCGTGCCGCGGGTGGAATAGGGAGTGGTCCCACCGTTTTAGTAGGGTTTGCGCATTCGCGACCGTTAAAATAACATGCCCACTTTATCCCTACCCAGAGCAAGCAGAGCTACAGGGAGGAGTCCCCCCTTTCACGATCTTGCTGCCTTGCATAGCCACAAGAGAGAGTCCTCCTTTCACATATGCTAGGATGGTTTCACATGTACACTGTTTTAAGGGACAATAGTCCATAATTTTTCGACAGCTAAGCATAGGGGACCAAACTATTCTTTCTCTCGGATGACCGAGGAGAAAGTTGAAGAGATAGTCGGGCTAGTTGTCGTCGCGTGAAACGGGGACCAACCATCACCGAAGACCAAACACCACTCATACGATTAACACCAAACACATCATGTTAAAATTTGAGCCTAGCTCACCGTATGTGTGAGTTAGCGCAACGCAGCACAACGTGTTAGCTTTATGTGTAGAATATCGCAACATAACATGTGGTATGAATAAGCACGTGGCACATCACATCACAACATGCTAATAAAGCACGTGATAACATGCACAAAACACTACACAATACGATACAGTACAACATATTTTTTTTTTGTATATTTCGCAAATAAATGTTTATTAATTATAACCGATTTTTAACATTTTATCTTCTTTATGTTGAATTATTTATACAACAACACATATAGTAGAAGTAAAGAACTTATAGTTAGCCTAAGATTTGAGACCGTACGTAAACATTATGTTACCAATATTGAAGTTTTTGAACTAACTATTACTCCCTCCGTATTGGAAAATATAGACTCGTTTTCCTTTTTTGGATATGTCAAAAAAAAGGTTGATTTCCTTAAATGGAAATTCAAATATTGTAATTTTGGCTACAGTGGGGATCATGTCTCACTCTTTTAACAAAATTTGGGAACCATTTCTCTCTCTATTGTTTTTGTCTTTAAAATATCAACGGAACCACTTTTTCTTAAGGATAAATTGGCAAAAACACATAAAAAAAGAGTTGGTTTTCTTATTTTTTGTACTGAACCAAACAATCCTACTCTTTTGAACAATACATCGGTTTCTCCCGAAGTTTTAATAGATAGTGGGCCCCACCACCCCAAAAAAATTAGTAGGAGTCCATCCCTATTCGAGCTTCAGGAGATCGAAGTGAATACGTCGGTGTGTGTATTTTTTTTTTTTGATACATAGGGAGTAAACTGTACTACATTAATGAGTTGGTTATATGGTAAAAAAGATTAAGGTTCTATTATAAACAACTTTTTTGGTTTTGACACATTTCGTCGGGTTTAAGGAGAACCCAAAACCTTACAAAGAAAACCAAAAAAGGAAAAACAAGAACACACTACTTCCTAACATAAACTTTCCTACTCCTATCCTCTGAAAAAATTTCCAGCATCCCACAATCAAAACTGTTAAGACTGATAACTACAAATTCCTCACTAGGATGCTTCTTTGCTAATAAATCCGCTGCACGATTAGCTTCCCTAACTATAAACATGAGAATATCTAAGATACTCAAACTTTTTCTGCAAATGGAGAATTCTTCTCCATATATGCGAAGCACACCAAGGAATACTTTCACGATCAGACAACATCCTGTATATACTCATAGAATCAGTGCACATGTGTAATCTTCTACAATTTTTAAGCTTAGCCAATGTCAGACTTGTTTTAAACAACTTGCACTCAACACACTCCTTCAATTTTGCACTCCCGGGGACCTAATATGATGGATCACAATAACATACAATTAATTTGGTGTCTTCGACAAACAAAACACACCAGTGTAGTGTGCCTAAAAAATTGTTTGGATACAACTTGAGAAATTATTTTTGGGTTTCTAGAAACAAAACATACCATTATAGAATGACTTCTGAGATTGACTTCTAAAGAAGGTAAAATGTTTTTTTTTTTTTTTCCGGTTGAATCACAAATGTAAGGATCCACCTGGAGAAGTCGCTTCCCGGTATCGGAAATCAAAAAAATCAAAAGTTAGGATGAAATCAAATTTAATATGATTTCCAAAAGCAAAAAACTCTGTTTTTGTGAAACAAAATACTAAGCATTAAGTATTTTTTTTTTATATTTAACAGGGTTGAAAAGTCAAACATTAGTTTATGTGAAGTAAAAAAAATAAAAAATTTGCTCGACTTCGGCTCATGAAGACTGGTTGCCAAACAGGCTTTAAAAAAGAGATTAAAGCACTGCAACCACAATTTCTAACACTCTTTTTCTCTTTTTTTCTGAAACTTAGGTCTAATATGAAGCATAATAATCACTAGCAAAGACACCAATATTTTTAAACCCTTTCCTAAAATTAGTTGATTTTTGTGATTCAAAAATACCTGGATTGGTTACTCAATACAGTTAGGGTAATGGAAGCTGAAACTGCAGAAAAATCTTAACCATCAAATCCATCAGTTGAATCACCCATGTAAGTCTCTAAAAACAAATTTCAGGTTTTTAATTTCATTTTGGGTCACATTGTTCTTCAAATCATTACAGCAAGGTTTTATTATTCCCCCTATTTGCGATTTTCCCTTAATTTTGCCCTTGTCATTATCAAACTGTATTTATTTCACCCAAATTGAAGTCAGAGTAATAAAACAGACTGAAAAATTCATGTATTTTTCACTCAAACGAATAGAAAGTGATATTTGCATTGTATTAAAAAATTTACATTTTACAATTTCATTACAGATATTACAATTTGTAATGTTAAGTACATGAATTTGAAACCCCACTGGTTTGAATTATGCAGGTGAGGATTGATGAGAGGTAGAGGTGGAGAGAGTTCTGTGTTGCAACTGGGAACACTAAGGGGAGGTATGTATTGATCAGCAAAGTAGCCAAGTCAAAGTCTTCTTTTCTTTCAATTATTGTCTTGTCTTATTTTCTTGTGTGTGGATAAAATTCCATTTGTGGTTCATAGTCCTAGATATTAATCATTTCTGGAAACTATTCAAGTCTTGCAATAATTTTGATACCCTTTAGTCCAATCACACAAATTTTCTTCTCTGCGTTATAATGCCGATAGTTGAAGGAATTCTTGTTAACGGTGTAACTGAAATTTTGAAGAAGTTGATTCCTTTTATAATTCAAAATATTTGTGTTGCAAAGGGTTTTAAAACTGAGCTGAAAAATCTCCAGGTTACTTTGGAGGTAGTACTAACTGTGATTGAGGATGCTGAGACGAAACAAATTGATGATATTTGGTTGCAAAGGCTTAAAGATGTTGCTTATGAAGCTGAAGACGTACTTGATGATTTTTCATATGAAGTCATGCGAAGGCAGCATGAGGCAGTATGCAAAAGAGACAAGGTATGTGACTTTGTCTCAAAATCCTCCAACCCAATTTTGTTTGGCTGGAGAATGGGTTTTAAAATCAGAAAGATCAATCGGAAGTTAGGTAAAATTGTTATTGATGCTGATATTAAGTCCAAATTGTTACCAAACAATACTAGTAGTACTAGTGGTCATAAACAAAGTAGTGTTCAGCTAGAACGAGAAACCACTTCTTATGTCAATGATACAGAAATTGTTGGAAGGAAAAATGAAAAATCAAAGATGATAGATTTGTTGGTCAATTCGTCATCCCTGATAGATGAAAACCTTTCAACTATATCCATAGTGGGAATGGGGGGACTTGGGAAGACGGCATTGGCTCAACAAGTTTACAATGATGACTTGGTCAAGAGACATTTTGAACCAAGAATATGGGTATGTGTCTCCAAGGATGAATCTTATTTTAGTGTTCATAAAACTTTAAGTGATATCCTTGAGTTCATCACTAAAACCAAGTGTCGTGATGTACCAAATGTCGAAGAGTTGGTACGTCGAGTTCGTGAAAATTTGACTGACAAGAAGTATTTATTAGTTCTTGATGATTTGTGGAATGTGAATGTCCATGAATGGTTGAGACTTAAAGATTTTTTGGTAGTTGGTGCTCAAGGAAGCAAAATCTTAGTCACAACACGACTAAGTAAAACTGGGTCAACTGTTCGGGGAGCAATTTCTCCTTATGGCTTACGGCACTTATCAACAGCTGATTGTTGGTCTATCATCAGGCAAAGAGCATTTGCTTGTGGTGGTGCACTTGAGTCTGACCCAAATATGATAAAAATAGGAGAAGAGATAGCTAAAAAATGTTGCGGTTTGCCACTTGTGGCAAAAACTTTGGGGAGTCTTATGTGGTTAAAAAATAAGGAAAAAGAGTGGGTGTCTATCATGGAAAATGAGATTTTTGTCAATTTATCAGAAGATGAAAACAATGTTATTCCTGTGTTAAAGCTGAGTTACAATAATTTGTCGTCAAACTTAAAACAATGTTTTTCATTTTGCTCCATATTTCCAAAAGGTTATGTATTTGAAAGAGAAACTTTGGTTCAATTGTGGATGGCGGAAGGATTCCTTCAACCATCTGATGACGAAGAAAATAAAATATCAATGGAAGATGTTGGGGATGACTACTTCAGCAACCTGTTGTCGAGCTCATTTTTTCAAGATGTGAAGAACGATGAGTGTGGAAACATTGTTTCGTGCAAGATGCACGATCTTATACATGATCTTGCGCTAAGTGTATCGAACTGTGAATGCTTGCTCTTGAAAGCCAGTAAAATGAAAGATGTTCCTAGTGTTCGTCATTTAGGTTTGGTTTTGGATGATGATGGATTAACAGCGTCTCAAAATTTGTTGCGCAAGTCTAAAAGGTTGTGTACTCTTCTTACATTTCTAAGAGGCCGTAGTGAAGATATTGAGGGTGTCTTCAGCGAGTGTAAACACTTGCGTGTACTAGATGTCAGTGGTTCATTCATGGGTGACAGTTTACCGGTTTCTGTGGGGAGATTGAGAAATTTAAGGTATCTTAATCTTTCATTTCCGAAAAATTATCAAAGTCATGAAACACTGAATGAAAGGTCCGTAAGTGTGCTTTATAGTTTGCAGACACTAGTATTAAGTGAATGGGCTTCTCTTCGAGAGCTTCCAAGCAACATTGGATTTTTGAAGCACTTGAGGCACCTTTATCTAGAACGTTCTAAAATTAAAGCACTGCCAGATTCTATCACTAGCTTACATAAGTTGCAGACATTAAATCTTTTTGGGTGTACTTATTTTCGAAGGTTACCTGTAAACATTGGTATCATGAAAGATCTAAGGCATCTTAATTTATACAGCACTGGCATCAGGGAATTACCTAGGTCAATTACTTCTTGCTCCAATTTGGAAAAGTTACAGCTTGGTGAAAGCTACCTTGAAGAGCTACCTGATAATTTAGGTGACTTACAAAATCTAGTGTTACTTGATGTTTCGTCTACACCAATTAAAGAAGTACCTGAATCTATAATTCTTCTAAGGAATTTGACGTCGTTAAACTTCAACAATTGTGGAAATCTTCACAAATTTCCCAAAGATATTGGTGCTGCTATGAGACATGTAAGGATTCTGGACATTGGTACCACACAGATAAGAACACTACCAGATTTGTACGAACTCTCCAGTTTAGAGTACGTGGACTTGGGGAAAGCTATGCTTCCGAGAGATGTAAGAAATTGGAACAAGTTGGAACATCTCAAATATGATGGTCATAGGAAAATATCATCAAAAGGTCTAGGACAGCTGACGAAGTTGAAAACCTTGCATGAATACATTGTAGGCGAGGGAACCACAGTTGGAGAATTAAGAGACCTGAGACTCCTCAGAGAGACCTTAGAGATTTATAATCTTGAGAATGTGAGAGGTGGAACAGAAGAAGCCCGTGGAGCGAATTTAAATCAAAAGCAAAATATCTCAAGTTTGGAATTATACTGGAGTACTGGTAATTTTGTTGGAAATGATCTTGATAATGCTGATGAACTTGTGCTGGAAGGGCTGCAACCCCACTCTAATTTGAAAAGTTTGACGATTGGTGGTTTTAGAGGTGTTAAACTCCCATCATGGATGAAGATGAATACAATTTTGTTGTCTTTGCCAAACCTGACGGAGATTGAACTGCGAAACTGCAGCAGATGTGAGCAAATAGTGGGTCTGGGGCAGCTTCCAAAGTTGTGGAAGTTGCTTTTGTGTAATATGCCTGAGTTACAAGGATGGGAGGAGTCATCATTATCATCATCTTTCCCTTGCCTGAAGAAGTTATCGATTGAAATTTGTCCGAAATTGGTGACGGTGCCCGATGTTGCACTGAAGCATGACTTGGCTCACCTTCAAATAAATGGAATTTCAGAACTCGAGTTTCTGCCACTACAGAACCTGCAACCTGAACTCAAGTATCTAAAGATATGGGGGTGTCCTAAATTTCAAGGTTTTCACTCAAATGAAGAGGAGAGCAACCTCAATAATATCTCTGTTGCGACCAACAGCTCATTAGAAGACTCGATCTATCTTGAAGAATTTCAAATTCAATGTCCACAAGAACGGAATTCTTTGTCAGTGGATCTGCAGTGCATTAGGGACCTTCAGGATTTCAAGATTGGCTGGTTCTCTGAGGAACCTGGTTCGTTTCCATTTTCAATTGAACAATTCTCCTCCTTTGCATCTCTACAGAGGTTAGAGGTAGACGGGTGCTCTAAACTCAAGGTTCTACCTGAGCAGCTTCAGCACCTTACCAGGCTCAAGGAGTTCACCATATCTAACATGGGTCTTGACATGGTGGTTTTGCCCGAGTGGATTGGGGACCTTTCAAGACTTGTAAGGCTGGAGACTAGGAATTGTGAAAATTTGGTGCATATGCCTTCTAAGGAGACAATGCTAAGACTCAAATTCCTGAAGTTCTTATTTATCGAAGCTTGTCCATTGTTAGAGCAGAGTTGCAACTACCAGGCTGGGGAAGACTGGGACAAGATTTCTCATATTAAATATATCAGGTTTGTCATTTTCTTTTTGAACTGCACATAATTTTTACTAGTATGTGATTTATTAGCTACTCTCTCTTGTTCCACTAATACCAAAGACGTACTTCATCATGTTGAGGTTCCAAATCATGTCCCAGATGCGACCTCAACATTTATGTGTGTAGAACCTCGTCAGGAGGCATCCATAATGAATTTCCTTGCATGAACAACCATTCCCTTACTAAAATTTACTGTCGCGAAAACAATAGGCTAAAAAGTCGATCCAGAGGTTAGACTAGTCTGCAGTGGAATCTCATATTTGCAGTTATAAAGTGAAGGTTTAGAACAGGCAGACTCCATTCCATTAGGGCTAAGTTCAGAATGTCTAAACCAGTACCTTTGATCCCTGTAATGGCTAAGTTTTCTTTTCCTGAAGAAAGTTCAGTTCCTGTTAAAATGCTTATCTTGCAATGTGTGGACTGTTTTATATTGATCCACTTAGTCCAGTATTATAAGTGATTTTAGGCTCTACATCCTAACATTTAGCATTCGGTTTTCATCAATTCTCAATTTGTTAGTTCCTGTCGATTGTTCGATGATATTGACCTCAATATCTGCAAGATCTCAGTTTTAACTAGATTTTCGTGAGTCTTCAAGTTTTGGTCTGGTTTATTAAAAAGATGGTTGTTCAGTGGACGCCAGGATCATGCAACCAACTCCCAACTTGGAACGGGCAAGCCAATATAATGCGCGAGGTTGAGCTTGGTGTAAATACAAAAGTCCAGCTGTTCAAGAAGTTTGGTTATCTTGTGCTGATATCATTTTGGTGGAAATCCGGTCCGTCAGAAACAAATCCCTGCATGAGGAATGATACCTGGTTGTGATTCATCTCAGTATGACTTGCACATCTTAAAATTCTTCAACATTCCTTGTAGAAGAGTTAAATGTATTAGAGTTGTTGGATGTTATTCTTCCTCGCCAGATCATGTTATTCTTCTTTGAAGAGATGGTACTTTTAGAGGCAACCTTGGCTTTTCAGGTTACGGATAGCTGAAGCTGGCGGTCTTGGTGTTGCTAACAGCTATATTGCACAAATAATGGGAAGCAAAGCAATGGAGGGCGGAAGCATAGCCAAGCTTCCCCTGGATGGAGCCACCCCAAAGGCCCAAAAACACTTCTTCTATTTTAACCTAACTCATGTTGGGCCACAAAACATTATGGTGAAGCCCGGAGAGAAGATATGGTCAAGCCCAGCACAAGGAAGGTTTCTGGTTTCACCAGGGCAAAAAAAAAACAACTTGGTTGGAAACTTGGAAGATATTAACAAAAAGTTGTCAAATTTTCATCATCATTTTGTAGAAAGGAAACCATTTGATCAAATTTGTTAAGATGGTTAAAAGAGCGCAAAGGGACTTCTCCGATGATTAACTCTCAAGGATGCAATATTTTGCCTTAGATCCTACAAAGTGATGAAGATTTTAGGGAAAATTAACTCTTCCGGATGCGTAGCACGGGTACAAATCTTGTGAGCCTTGATTCAGTAAGAAAACATAAAACTGCACATCTTGATTAAGGATTTCTTTTCTTTTTTTTCATTTGTTTGGATTGGTCAATAAGAAAATTGCGATGATAAATAGGTACTTCAGAGTTTCCCAACCCAATAAATTAGGCTTTATTTAGATATACCTAGTTTTACAAAACACACAATAACATCCAATTTGAACTAGGCAAATTGCATGCTTCACCTCTCTATGCCTGCTTAAGCAAATGGATATTCATTCCAGTTGTAGCTATTTCACATCCCTTGAGGATTCCAACCGGCTTTTTTCACCAAACTTGTACCATCATTAGTACCAAATTTGGGAATAATATCCAAGTTGACATTAAAGATAGTAAAGTCTTTCATGACATCTCCTTCAAAGACTCTGTATGTAATCGACCTGTTTTTGTTGTCGACCGCTGTTATTTTGTGTTTCGTAGATAAGAACTAGCACTATGGAGAGCCCCATCCCTTCCCTATCCCTCAAATGTAGGGAAGGGATAGCACAAGGATGTCAAGCTTGCTATAGTGCCCTCTCATCTCTTCCCTACACGAAACGGCTACTCAGTAGCCGTGTGAATAGTGCTAAACCGCTACTGTGTTGTCATATATTTTTTTCACATTTTTTTCCAATAAGAATATATTTTTTTAGGTAAAAAAAATATTTTACAGTAAAAAACGATATATAATAAAAAGAAGATATAATAGGTAAAAAAAGAGTTTTGTAAAAAAAAGTGTGAAAAAGAAAAGTTTTAGGGTAAAATTTCAAAAACCAAATACGGAAACTCAATAGCCGTGTAAAATGCTATGGCTACTGAGTAACCGTAAAGTGTAAAAAAATACGGCTATTGAGTAGCCGTGTGATTTCCCTTCCCTACAAGTGGGATCAGATATGATCCTCCTTGTAGGGAAAGGGGGTGATTTCCCTACTCATGTAGAGATTTAGGAGACTATAGTAGATGGTATTTGGGCGTTTTGAGGGATAGAGTGCACCACAGTGCTAGCTCTAATAGATTGTTAATATGTATTTCACAACTGATTTCAAATGCATGAAAATAACGGTTAAAGACCAAAATCAACAGTTCCTGGGTGAAAAGGATATTTAGATTTTGATACTGTTTAAATGGACAAAAATGTAAAAATAGTCAGGATGTAAACAGTTTCATACTACCCATTTTCAAATATTATTTTTATTTTTAATTTACATCAGGATGCATCCAGTTTCATCCTTGCCATTTTTTTAAGTTTAAGTCAAGATGAATCCAGTTTCATCCTTGCTATTTTTTTTGGTGTTCATTTCACCCATACTAATTTTTACTCGTCCATTTGAATCATGTTTTCAAAATATTTGGACAAATGACCCATTTTCCGTTAAATTAATTGCATCACATGCATGGTTGCGTACCAGGTATCACGCATTTCTACACAAATCCAGTGCCTAAACAAATTTCGCCCTCTCGGATGACTTCAACGCTTTGAATCACTTCAGGAAGATACTTCGACAGTTGGGTGCATCACGAGTGAACATACGGTATAGCTTGTCTGCACAACACTTGACCTCATGCACAATCTCAAGTTTTTGAAGCTCAGCCATTATACAGTATACTAGTTTTAGAAAGTTGGAAATTAAAGGAGCAACGAATAAACTTGGTGTTGTTGTGTATGCAAGAGGAGGTATGTCGTACCTAGCTATTTATAGAATAGAAAGAAGTATAGATTAGGACTATGCGTAATAAATGATTAAGTAATCAAATTGGATTACATCAAACAATTTATCAAGGCAATCGTATATAATCTATTTATTCATATAATTCAAATAAATTAGTGGTTCAAATTGGTCCATAAAACAAAGCGGCTCTTCACCACTAACCTAATTAATGTAGTTGCGGAAAATCCCACAACTACACCACTTATGATATTGTGTAAATAATTTCTAAATCTAACTTATTGATCATGAAAATGATGATAAAAGTGCTAAAAATGTAAAGAGATATAAGATTTTTTTATATGGTTCGATTAATGTGATCTACATCCATGGTTCTTTACTATGAGTATTGAAATTACATAAGTATTACATTTGGAATCTCCATTAATGGGTTTTGTGTAGAGCTTTAGATTTGGGTGATGGTGGTGGTGATGGAAAAGAAGAAGAAGGAGATATTTTGTGTTCTCTCTTTTTCTTGGATTCTCTATTTTGGTCTCTCAACTGACCTCTCTCATTTGCAATCTCCCCCCACCCCCACCCCCCCCCCCCCCCCCCACCCCCACAATTTGCCTTGTACAATATTTCGCCCCTACACTTAAACCCACTAACAAAGGAGATTCAAAGTTCATATCGACTCTTTTCGTGAATCTGATTCCGGCATAGTGGTATGAAGCATATGAAGAGAATGCGCAACTATCCAATCTTCGGTCGTTCATAAATTTTCATTTTGGATATCATCAATACTTCTTTGTATAAAGGAGAGTGTTGAGGATAATGTTGGGTCACCTCAGTCTGCACTGGGCAGACCTAATCAGATCAACAACGGTGTTCCGTGCAAAGTTTGAAGAGCTGAAGGTAGACCTTTTTATCAAGTCAATATTTGATAGAATAACTGCTCAGTGCATGTTGTTGAGTTTCAAAAAAGAGGTATACCTCACGTTGATGTGTTAATTATTTTGAGGGATGATGACAAATTACAAGGACCAAATGATTTGGACAAAATAGTGCGAGCAGAAATACCTGATCCTATCGAGGAGCTAGAATTACACAAGTGTGTAAAAAAGTGGATGATTCATGGTCCATCCGGAAGTAAGTGAATGATAGATGGCAAATGTAAGAGAAACTTTCCAAAACATTTTTATGAAGTATTATACAAGGAAAAGATGCATACCTTATTAATAGCTGACGCAATGATGGATGACATATCCGAAAGAGTCCAAGTTTTGAAGTGGACAGTAGGATGACTGTGCCTTATAACCCTTCATTATTACAAAAGTATAACTCAAACATAAACGTAGAAATTTTTAGTAGTGTAGGGAGTGTTAAATATCTTTACAATTATGTGTATAAGGGTCCAAATTATGTATCTTTTCAAGTGAATCCAGATGACCATGACGAGATAACAAGGTATATTAATGCATGATGGGTTTGTGCGGTGGAGGAATTTTAGTTGTGCTCTTTACAAGGTTTATCATTCGGTAGAGAGGTTACAAATACATCTTCTCGCCCAACAGTGTGTCGGGTACTATGATCACCAAACATTAGAAGAAATTTTGTCTGATAAAAGGAATTCGAGAACGATTCTGACAAAATTCTTTGTGACAAATGCTTATGATCATATAGCGAGGGAGTTGTCATATCATGAATTTAGAGAATGCTACTGTTGGAATACAAAAATAAAGAGTGTAGAAGAATAAGAAGTACACAGACGACTATATGAAGGGTTTTTACAATACCTACATTTGCAGGTGGTTCTTAAGACACATTCTAAACCATATTAAAAGCCTGGCGTTTTTTTGATAATCTTTTGTTAGTTGATGGAGAGATGTCAGATATTCAAGAGAGATACTAGAAAACTAGGACTCTTAAAGAATGATCAGAGTGCAAGAGCGTCTTTTGCTGAAGAAGCAACAATCAAGATGTCATATGCGATGAAAAAAAAATTCGCCTCTATCTTGGTCTTTGGTAATCCGTCGGGCGTGAGAGAATTATGGGATGGATTTTTTAATAGCGTGGTAGGCGATTCCTCGAGTTCAAGGGATACAAAATCGGCATTTTTATCAGATCATCTTCTTCAAGAGTTGAATTTGATACTTAATTATCACGACATAGATATATCCAAGTATGACCTTCCGCCGATTGTAGGCACATAGGTTGAGGGCTTTGAGATTTTGAGTATGATTCAAGAAGAGTTATCGTTTCCTATATCCGAGGAAGACCTATCTACTATCCAGAAGTTGAATGAAGACCAGTTTAGGGCGTAAGATACAATCATGGGAGCAATTGTCGGAAAGCATGATATTTTTCATACATATTCTGGAATGTAGTGGAAAGACGTTTATGTATCGTGTTATTTTGGCAACTGTCGGGAAAAATGATGGTACTGCGATAGTAATAGTCACGTCCATAATTGTCACGTCCATGATATTTTACCTATCTACTATCCAGAAGTTGAATGAAGACCAGTTTAGGGCGTAAGCTGAGAGAATTTACATCCTCAACTCAAAACCGATTTTTTTAACGAATTATTAAACTGTACCGCAATGGCTTGGTTAGATGGGAAGTAAGTAAATTAATCAGGTTTTTGTTTTATACAATGTGCACCCAACTAGCACCTTATATCTGCACTCTCACGCCCCTAATATGATGGGCCACAGTGTCTTACATTTTGGTTTATTCAGCAAATAAAATGCATGCACCACTTAACTTTATGATTAGGCGGTGTTTGGATACCAATTAACAATGTAGTTTTCCAATTAATTCCAAACTTTAAAAACAAACAAAAAAATATTTTTTGTGAAGTAAAAATAGTTTTGTGAAGTAAAACCATTTGGTTTCTGGTTTCTAAAATTGACTTGTACTTCCACGGAAGATACTTTTGGTTGCCAAACAAACTCAGATACCGTAAAAGAAGTGATTTTTGAATGATTCAAGTTGAAAAGTCATATATTGGTTCGGAAACTATACTTAAAAGTAATGAAGTTAACCTTACGAGGGTCGTGCCCCGCGTGACATAGCTTTCGGACTATATTGCTAAACCTAAAATTCTTGGGGTGTTAAACACTAAAAGAAACTGTTGAAATGAACCAATATCTTCTGGCTAAATTAGCTTGGAGACTGCCCTGTGAAGAAGATGCATTATGGGTTAAATCTTTTAGAAATAAATATTTCCCGACCATAACCCGTTGTATTATGCTAATCCAGATGGTTGTTGGGTTTGGAGGGGTGTGTGTAAGGGTATAATCAGAAACCAAATGTTTATCATTTGCTTGGAAACAATTTTGGGGATTAGCGTTGTCGCCAAAAATTATCCATTTTCTTTGAAAATGTGTGCATAGATGCTTGCCAATTAAGGTTAAGATATTTAGAAATGGTTCAGGTGTTGAATCCCACTATGTTATTTGTCAATCTTTTATAGAAACTATTTATCATCTGCTTTTGGAATGCCCTGTAACTAATCAAATTTGGAAGGAAAATTTGTTGGTTGGTCCTAGGCCCAATAAGTTAGTTATACTAGGGTCCAACCGGATTTTAGACTTATCACTAGGTCCATAATTATTTGAAACAAGCAAAATGATCACATTACCCTAGACCTAAACACGTGTGAAGAATGCAACACATTCTTACGGTTTTGTTTCTCGTACTAAAACCGCTGAAACGGTCAGAAGAACATATTTGCAACACTGTTTATACCAAATCGGGATTTTATTTTATCTGGAGGTCCAAATTTAATTAAAACATGGAAATGACCACAAATTTGAGTACATATCTGCTACACTGTTTACAAATCTGAGTACATATCTATTACACTGTTTACAAATTTGAGTATATATCTGCTACACTGATTACAAATTTGAGTACATATGTGCGACACTTCTTACAAAATTTTGAATACATATCTGCTACACCACTTACAAATCTGAGTATATATCTGAAGCACTGGTTACATATAGAGTACGTTTCCATTTGACATATGAACCTGTAAATGTGAGCAGAATATAACAATATTAAAACACAACCAAGTTGGTGTGCACTAACACATTCGGTTAGCTGATAAAATTAACTACATAGCTCAGACAACTCCCTCCTGGCAGTCTCAATTAATGTTTGCAAGAACTTGCTAGGTTCACAATTGTTAGGGTTTGTAAGAGAGGCATGAGTTAAGAAAGGAAGTTTTCTTAATGCTCTTCCACTTAATCCCTGAAATAACAAAGAATCCAAAATCATTTAAGTATTATTAAGTAATCAAATTTGGATTAGTTACTCATCATATGGATTTTAAGAATTATTTGTTGATCTCTGACGTCACAAATTTCTGAGGCTTCCAGCAATTGCTTAGCCAATTCAAGTGGACCCAGACTCTCGTGTATGCTGGGTGCATTCAGCTTCTCTCTTACACTTGCAAAACTTGGAAGAATGAGTGGTTCCTAGAATAACCGAAACATGGATCAACATAAGCTAGTAAGTGGACCTTTGGCAGACTGAACCGCAGTGTCTCTCCGAATAATCTAGAAATTCTGAAGTCACGCTTATCAACAATTAGGTGAATGAGGAAAAGGAAACATTACCTGTTGATCTGTCAAAATTTTAGTTCGAATCAGTTCCTGGATTCACGACCTTAGTATCTCATACCTTGCTTGAAGGGTTGGAGGCCCCACATAGGCCTTAATATATTCCATATCGACAAACGCAATATCTGCAATCTAAACCATAGTCAGTCTATAGATTTCACCTTTAACAAAGATGCGTACAGAACACAGATTTCTATTCGAGATCTCGAAAAAACTGGCTGGGTCTCATGATAAAAGGATTCTTAAATGCTACATACGGGCAACTCCAGAAATTAAAGTCTTTCCTGGCAGGAAAAACGAAACTTTTGGCAGCATCTATAGTTAATAAAAAGAATGTACTGATTCATTGCAGGCGTACCTATTGCAGCTGTAATATTTGAAGTTGTTAGGATGATGACGTTAGGCGAGGATTTTAATTTATCCATCCGAGTGAGTAAAGCATTCACAACCTGAATATAATACAACTTACGTTACATGGCTATAAAGTGCATTAGATTACTTTGTCTTCCCAGTTCAGAGAAGTTATGATACCCTAATCGAGTCAGAAGGTTCAGATCCAGACAAAGAAACATTTCGAGCAGAAGCTAAGCTTTCAACTTCATCTACAAAGAAAAAGAAAGGTTGTTACTACATATTGTCAAAATAAGTTAGCAAAAGAGTTTGTGCAAGAACCTAGCATAAAGTACAATAATGTGGATGGATGAAGATATGCTCACCAATCAAAACAAATACCAGGCTGTTATCTTCCTCTACCATCTCTTGGATTTTTTGAAAAAGTTTTGCAACCTTATTAAAACAATTTGAACAAAGATTGAATTTCAAAAGACTATGATTTTTTTACATTTAATTGGAAGTTCAGTGAAGCAGTTGAAGAGAAAATGTACATACCAATTTACCACTTTCAGAGAACCATTTACTGAATAAAGAATGTGCATTAACCTCAACCAATTGGCAGAATAAAACAGAATCAAAAGAAGTTTCTATCACTACGTCATATATATACATATTGCAGATTCATAAACTAAAAACTCAATTACATGTCAAGAAATGATGAATCCATGAATATAACCGAATCAAAAATCAAAGCACATATTTCAGTATTTCACATACGTACTCATGGATCAAACCAAAAAAAGTGACAAAACTCTGAATAAAACAGAATCAGAAGAAGTTTATATCAGTTTGACATATACGTACTGCGGATTCATCAACTAAAAGTTGAACTGCATGTCAAAAAAGTGGAAAAAACTCAATTGCATACAAGAATATGTGACGGGTATATAAAAAATAAGAGGATCGAAACAGATACTACAGTATTTCGTATATGTATTGACGGATAAGACTAAAAAAAGAGCAAAAACACAACCAAATAGCACTTCCTATCAGTATGCGATAAATGTACTGAAGATTCATGAACTACAAATCAACTAGATGACAGGAATAGGTAACGGATTTATGAAAAATAAGAGGATCGAAACAGATATTACAGTATTTCGTATATGTACTAACGGATAAGACGAAAAAAGGTGACAAAACTTCAGTATTATACATACATACTCATGGATCGAACCAAAAAAATTGGAAAAACTTCGAATAAAACAAAATCAGAAGAGTTTTGTATCAGTACGCCGTATATGTACTGTCAATTCATACACGAAAAACAACTGTAAAAAACCTAAAAACCATAAAGGCGTCAATCAAATCGATTTGATTATCATAATACAATTAAAAAACAAATCAAAAGAAGAAAAACCGAATAAAATAATCAAACAAGATGATTAGAAAGCATACCTGGAAACAGAAAACAAATATTCTCCTCGTAAATCATAATGATGCACCATCTTGTTCTTCTTCTTCTTAAAAGTAGACTAGGTTTCTGTCAGTAGGGGATATACGTACTGCTGGTTCATACACAACAACAAACTGAAATAAATCTAAAACCAACAAAAATGGAACTGGTATAATCAGATCTAATAACGAAATGAACAAACAATATGATTATTCATCTAGTTCTAGTAAAATAATCAACAAATTAGACATGGAGATAAAAGACGAAATCAAATACAACCACGATTAGATCGTGAAAACCCTAATATAAACATTGCAACAAAGAAATTTTCATGTGATTTGGTAGAAGCGAGAGATATTGAAGAAGACCATAAATCGAGAGAGTCTTATTTCAGTATCGAAGATATGTACTTATGAATCAAACAACAACAAGTGATAAAACTAAGAACAAAACAGAATCAAAAGCAATTTGTATCAGTATTCAACATATGTACTGTTGGATAATACCCCTGAAACTACAAACAAGCACGATTTTGATAAAATGAAGAAGCGAAAACAACAAGATAATCAAATCGAAAGTTCAAATATGTTAAAAACATCATAATCTAGCAAAAAATTAAATAATTACGATCAAGATTCATAAAAAACAAACCAAAACAAAAATAAATGCAAAAAACAAACAAAAAACAAAACAAGAAAGTGAAAACGTAATCAAAATGATCCGATCTTCACGGATTCAGTTGAAAAAAAAACAACAACAGCAGAAAGAGATATTACATAACATACCTGTAAATCTTCAAAGAGATCTTCATAAAAACTCTAGCTCGTAATCCAAAAGCAGGAGCAAAATTTGAGAAGATGAAGAAAGAGAGGAGGAGAGCGGAACTCAGATCTGTAAAAAATGGTGATTTTTTTAAAGAAATATATATGTATTATCAGGGAATGGGTAGTTTGGGTATTTTTAATAGTGGATTATGACATCCCGCACGTGTACCGGACCAGGGGATAAAAATTTTGGTCCAATTTCCTCTTTTTCTTTTTATTATGGACCTCTGGTTACTAGGCTTTAGTGGGTGGACCTGCTACTAACTAAGACTACCATAATAGTACTTATTGGTAATTCCAATTTGGAATGCTATTGAGTCAACAAGCTGTGCATGTAATTTCTATGCTCTAAGAAAAGATGAACGGATAAGTAATTGGTTTGGATATGATTCTAAAGGTATACTAGAATGCCTAGTCAAACTATGATTATAACTGCAAGATTTGTCTTGTGGCATATCTGGAATGTACGATGTATTAGAATATTTGATAATATAACTTTACATGTGTATAATATTGTTAGACTAATTAAAAGTGACGGGAATAACAGAGGAATATTGATCCAACATAATCATAATATCAATTATGTAAAAGTTGTTCTTCGGACAACTCCACCTAATACTTTTATTAAAATAAATTTTGATGCTTCTTATTATAAAAGGAATAAGTATAAGATTCGTTGTGATTAATGAAACAGGGACAGTACTTGGAGCATGATGTATCCCAGCAATAACAAAGGATAAGGAACATGCTGAAGCAAAAGCAACGTTGAAGGCAGTCAAATTAGCTAGAAGGATACCAATCACCAATCTGTAGTTGCAATTATGAGACTGCTTCATGTAGTTAATACTTTAAAAGGAAGAATTGGATTCATAACATGGACAAACAACCGAATTATAAGAGCTTGTTTAGAGTTACTTAAGTTTTCTTAATAAATGCGAAGTTTCCCATATTCCCATAGTCACAAATAGCGTGGCCGATGTCCTTGTTAAAGATGCAAGTAGTAGTACTAGTATAAACAGGTGGGCTACACCAACTTAGTTAGAAACTCTCGGTACATGAGGAACTCGAGTGAGATGAAATCAGTTTGTTTGCTTAAATTGAAACATGAGAGGGAGCTGAATGGTTAAAATACATTTATTTATTTTTGGAAAGGTATTCCTCTCTAACTTAAGCCTGTGGACACTACTGCTGAAACTCAATTGACTATGTGAGCCTAAAGTAAATAAGCAATGACAAAATATAGACAAACTCGTATAAGGCTAATTCGATAAGACAACTACTCTCCGATGAAGTGATATTTCTAGACTTGGTGAAGTCAAAAGAAAAATCGGTGGATATTCCTTTGATGAAAGGATAATCTAGATATAGTTTATTAATGCATCGAGGGGATGAGACTTAAGTTCATAAAATAAAATTACCATGAAGGATACGCAACCTTATTGACTGGAGATCCCAAGATAAAGGTTCAACGAGACAACTAATTTGTGGTAATTAAAGCTATGCACTATCAAGAGAATTACGTTCTCAGTCACTTCCTATGGTGCATTGTTGTGATATTGTGACTGCATGTGAAGGATGACTTAAGAAGCCTTAATGAGTTCTACAGTTTCATTTTAATGTTGAAGTGTTGTAGAAATAACACTCTTGATAGAACTCACCTATATCTGAATGAGGAAGTGGTACGTTTCCTACGAGAATACGAGATGATTCTCTAGATCATTCTGAGAAAGGGGATATTTTTTCAGCGCCAGAATGAGCACAACCGCACGTGCTTGGAAGCGACCTTGAGAGATATCATGGATGGCAGTCTTCGGGAATCACATCAAATGCTAGTAGTGCAAGACAAATTTTCTCTGGAGGTCATCCCACGCTTCTTTTCACGCCTCAAGTTGTGTATTTTTCATGTATATCATTCGTTTTGACTTATTTTATTTTTTTGCTCAACTTCTCAATTTAAGTTTTATGTCTGATGAATGACCGTTTCTTTTTTAGTATATACTACATAAGAAGATCCGGTGACAATCTAATTCCTCAGAGGCCTTCGGTTTGTTTTATAATTTCACTTTTGATTTCGTGCATACAATTTAAGTAGTGGAACTCAACATCCAACTATTTCATCGTTGTAAAGTTAGCGATATCTCTTTAGATCTTATTTTATTTTATTTAAAAAATAAATCTGTCTCTCTTAAGCTGGATCACCGCACGTAATGAAGGAGAGATGTATTGTGTGCTCTTCCTTGCTCGCCGTAATCATCCTCATTGGCGGAATGGTACCTCTAATCGTATACTTAGATGTCCTCCCATATGAAAACATAAAGTTTCATGTCATTGATGCTTCATTAGTAGAGTTCAAGTTAAACAATGATGATAATACACTTCATTACAATCTCGCAGTAAAGATCTCTGTCAGGAACAGCAATAAGATCGGGCGAATTTCTTATCATCATATTCGCTCTAGACCATCCTGTTATGGCGAGGATTTGGCTTTGGTTTCTTTGCCGTCTTTCCGGCAAGGCAGTAAGAATACAACATTACTTCATCCTATATTTCAAGGACAAACCTTGTTCAAACTACAAGGTTCTCATCTTATGGATTTCAGTAACGATCAGATGGGTAAAGTTTACAGTATCTACGTTTATCTCTACCTTTCAACCAAATTGAAGTATGCCGGTGGTGCAAAGAGCGGCAAAAACGATATCATAGTTCAATGTGGATTGTTCAGATTTCCTTTGTTGGGTTCTTCTTCTTCGACGAATAATCAAACAAGAATTGGAGGTTTATTTCACACTAAGAGGTGCAAACTAATTAACACTAAATTTACCAATGGCACTTAATGTACGTAGTCATCATGGGATTGTGTCCTAAGATCTCTAACTTTCAGTTTCTTCTTCATCAGTGAATGTATCCAAACAATCAAATAATTTGAAGTTTGAAAATGTCTCTGTATATAATACTTTCCGTCCTAGTTTAGTTAATTTATTTTTGCTTGCTTCTGTCGCATACCAGGCTAACATTTCCGGGTTCCTCATAACTTATTGGGGAGTCAAGATTACGAAAACTTTTGACGTATTTCGGCATAATGCAATTGCATATGCATGTTTAAGTCACGCAGTGGACAAATAGATCATTGTGTTGATACTTCACCATTTTACACACATACGATCCGCCAACAAACATAGTATTGCCGAGCCCCATAAATTATCCGCTATCGGCTCAAGTGATTGAACGATAATACCAGTGATTTGAGTTCGAAACTCGGAGAATTACATTCTTTACCTATCACAAAAGAAGTTAATTTATTTTCTCAACACACAATCTCTTAGGTCACCAACTCTCACTTAGTCAATTTTGAATTTACTTCGGTTTTCTGTTCCATTGGAGGGGTTTTACTATCCCGTTGACCTTTTTTTCTTTTCTTTTGGATCAGAATATATAAATTCAAAAATAGATTATTTTACAAATACAAAATAAAGTCCTACTGATATTTTACTGTGATTAGTTTATTTTTTATACAATAACGGACCCCTTGGCTTAATTTAAGTATTTAATACTTCAATTCTCCTATTGTAAGTAGATGAACGATTAAGCAAAATCTCATCTTGACATGGCTTTGAGCTTCACCATTTATCCACTTGCATTTAGTAATAGAGAAAGTAAGCATGAAATCAAGCTAGAAATTTAGGTTAATAAATCTCTTAGACTTAAAATTTCTCACTCAATTAATAGTAAGAGATTCCTGCTTTCTAAGATATCTCAAGAAGGCCCGGTGATAAATGAAGGTCAAAGTAAGTCTTTGGGTCCAATCATTATAGAAGAAGACTTTGCAGTGAAGACTTTGATTGAGTTTGATGGGTTGCAGAAAGTATCTACTCATGAACCTAAACAGCATCACCAACCACTTCATGGTTTGGAGGATACTTTCATAGCCACTTTGGAGATATCAGATTCATCATCTTCTACATCACCAACTTATCCTCCTGGTTTTGAGCCAACAACAGATGCTTGCTTGGATGATGCATGTACTACAGATATTTGTGTCACTCCAAAGAAGCTATCTAAAGAATGTAGAAGACTGGATATCTCAGTGGAGGATATTGGAAAACTGGGTACAAAGACAAAAAGAGTCACTAAAAATAGGGTCTATCTTGGTTATAAATGAGTTTACAAATCCTCTCTTGGAATGTAAGAGGTTTATGTAACATAAATAGAAGGGTGTTTGTTAAGCAGATCATTCAGATGACTAAAGCTCCCATTATCATGCTTCAGGAAACAAAGATGATGCACTTCACTGCTCATGATATTAATCAGATTTGTGGCAGTTCAAATTATGGATGGACTTATCAGCAATCTGTGGGTGCTTCTGGTGGTATGGTAATTCTGTGGAATCAAGACTTTCTGGAGGTGGAAGATTCTTTGGCTGGCGACTACACTCTTTCTATACGTTGTGTTAATAAGGCAGATCAATTTGAGTGGGTTTTGACCAATGTAATGGTCCAAACAAACCACATGAAAGAGCAGGCTTTTGGGAGGAATTAGATAATATCTGCAGCTTTTGGGACTTACCCTGGTGTTTAGGGGGTGACTTTAATGTCATTACTAAGTGTGATGAAAAATCTAGATGCTCTAGAATCACTAGAAGCATGGAAAACTTCAGTGATTTCATCAATGAACATAATCTCATAGATCTTCCTCTTAATGGAGCAAGATACACATGGTACGATGGTCATTCTATTCCTGTCATGTCTAGGCTTGACAGATTCCTTATCTCCCCTTCTTTTGAAACCCATTTCCCTTTTATCTCTCAGCTAGATAAAGCCAGACCTACTTCAGATCATATTCCTATTATTTTAGACATTTCAGACCCTTCTTGGAGACCTAGCCCTTTTAGGTTTGAAATTATGTGGTTCTTGGAGAATGGTTTCATAGATTTGTTAGAAGAATGGTGGTTTTCCTTTTGTTTTGCAGGTACCCCTAGTGCTATTCTTTGGTGCAAACTAAAGGTTTTAAAGGAGAAACTCAAAGAATGGAATGCCACAACTTTTGGTCGCGCTGATACTAAGCTGAAGGAAATCTTATCTGATATTCATTCTTTTGATACTCTGGCTAAAGATACCATTTTATCAGATGTGCAATTACAAGACAAACTCAAATCTTTGCAAGAATTTGAACATGTTACCCACATGGAGGAAGTATCCTAGAAGTGCAAATCTAATAATAAATGGTTCAAAGAAGGAGATAGGAATACCTTTTGGTTCATTAGACAAGCTTCTGCAAGAAGAAGGTTTAATAGAATCAGACAGTTATACATAGATGGGTCTTTAGAGACTGACAAGTTCAAGTTACACCAACACATTGTTAGTTTTTATGAAAATCTTTTCAAAGAGGAAGAGACTATCAGGCCTGTTCTTGAGGGTATTGAATTTGAGAGTATCTCTGATATTGAATCTACTATTCTTGATGCTAATTTCACTGAAGCTGAAGTTTTGCAGGCTATTCAAGATTTGGGGCAAGATAAGGCACTTGGCCCAGATGGATTCCCTATTATGTTTTTTCAGAAATGCTAGAGTTTTATCAAAGTTGATATAATGAGTACTGTTAATGAATTCTGTGAAAAAAATAGTTTTGATACTAGGCACAATTCTACTTTTATAACCCTTGTTCCTAAGAAAGATCACATAGAAACCATAAAGTATTGTAGACCAATTTGTTTGCTCACAAGTGTTTACAAGATTCTGGCCAAAGTACTTGCTTCTAGACTAAAATTGGTCATGAACAAACTCATTTCACCATTTCAGTGTGCCTATATAGAGGGTAGGAAGATAATTGATGGGACTCTAATAGCAAATGAGTTAGTTGATTCAAGACTAAAATCCAAGTCACCTGGGTTATTTGTAAAATTGATTTGGAGAAGGCTTTTGACAGAGTCAACTGGAGTTATTTGGAGTTTATGTTGAAGAAAATGGGCTTCAGTAGAAGGTGGTGTAATTGGGTTAGGTTCTGCTATTCTACATCTACCTTTTCAGTGCTAATTAATGACTCATCTTTTGGTTTTTCAGCAGCTCTAGGGGTCAGGCAAGGATGCCCTCTATCACCTTTGTTATTCAACATTGTTATGGAGGGTTCTTCTAAATATATTGATAGGGCTGCATCTTCAAATCTTTTCAGTGGCTTCTCTATGACCAATAATGGCTCTATAGTGAATCATCTACATTATGTTGATGACACTATATTCTTTACTGATAACAAGAAAGAGGAGCCATCAAACTTATTTTCCATCCTTCACTGTTTTGAATACATTGCAGGTTTGAAAATTAATACAACTAAAACAAGGCTAATTGCAATTGGTGAAGTGCCTCAGCTTGAAGAATGGGAAGCTGAATTAGGTTGCATCACAAATTCTCTGTCATTCATGTACTTGGGAATGCCTCTAGGAGAAATTTCTAATTCCAAAGCTATCTGGGTTCCCATCATTGAAAAGTTTGATGCAATACTATAGATATATAATCATTGTACATTATCTAAAGGAGGTAAACTGGCTCTTCTTAAATGCATCCTCACTTCTCTTCCAATGTATTACTTCTCCCTTTTTAAGGCTCCTATATCTATTATAAGGATTTTGGAAAAGAAAATGAGGAATTTTCTTTGGAGGCATAACACTGGAAGCACTTGCTCACACCTGATCAAATGATCTACTGTTCATGCTAGTAAAGAGAAAGGAGGTCTGGGTATTCTCAACTTAAGGAAAATGAACGATGCTTTACTTGCTAAATGGTGTTGGGGGTTTGGTATTAAAAATACTCATCTTTGGTATAAACTTATTGTGGAGAAATATGGCTGTGATTTATCTTTTTGGGTTCCAGGGAAAGTTCAGACTCCATATGGTGTCTCATGTTGGAGAACTATCTCCAATGTTAGTTTCCTGATTTCTGCAAATTCAGTACTTTGTCTTCACTCTGGTAATCAACTTTCTTTTTGGAATGATAAGTGGATAGGTAATACTTTCTTAGCCTCTACTTTTGCATGTATTTATAAGCTAGACAGATTGCAATTTGGTAAAGTTAGAGATCATATCACTGTTGAAGGTTCTTGGCTCTTTGATTTCAAGAGAGTTTTAACTAATGAAGAAACAAATCAACTTGCTACTATGCTATTAGTCATTGGCTCTAATCCACCTGAAAGAGACTCTCTGCCAGACACAACAAGATGGTCTCTTACTTCTACAGGATTATTCTCGGTTAAATCCTTATATGCTAGCCTAATCTCAGAAGATGGGATACAAGACTTTCCTCATAAGTTCACCTGGAAGCCTGAAGTTCCTCATAAAATATCTTTTTTGGTTTGGTGTGTTGTTCATGGTAAGATCAATTAACTGGACATGCTTAAATACAAAGGATTGGATTTATACAGCTCTTGCATTATGTGTGGTGACAGTACAGAATCGCAAGATCACATTATGCTGCATTGCAAGGTAGCTCGAAGTGTTTGGTCAGCAGTAACCCTAATAAGAACTGGTCATGGGTATTCCCTGAATCTATGTTGTCTTTTGCACATTCATGGCCTGTTAACTCAATTTAATCTACTGCTAAAACAGTTTGGGATTTAATCCCTGCGGCAGTGATTTTGGTTCTGTGGAGAAAGCGGAATTGTAGAACCTTTGAAGATAACTATAGTTTCAAGACTGATAAGGACCTGGCTACGTATTTAAAAATTATGGTACTGAGCTTGGCAAATTCTTTTGGGAAGAGAGTACATTATAACTTCTCTTATTCTATTAGTAATTGGGAGGCTATCTTTCATTAGTTTTCTTGTTTTTCTTTTGTTGTTTCTTGTCTACAGTTTGTAGACTGCTGTAAATTCTTCTTTCTCTAATAAAATTCTCTCTTCCAATCAAAAAAAAACTAAACTCTAGGATCAGAATTTCGCAATGACAATGTTTCAGCGAAATTATCAATGACACATCACAACAGCGTCGCAGAACAATTTCAGAAATGATAAAATAAATGACGTCAGCTAAGATCACGAGAAAGATATGATAGTCCTGCGAAGATTAGAGAGTTTTCAAAATTAACATTTGTAAGGTTGCGAGAATGTCGCAGACCATATTCGAAAATAAAGGACAGATTAGCTGTCATCCACTATGTATTTCGTTATAAATAGTCGTTCGAGTTGTGAAAAGGGGGAGAGATCTTTTTTGAAGTAAGAAACAAGTAAATAGGAGAGAGAAAGTCTAGAGCAAAGATTATTCTTAATTTCTTTATCTTTTCTTGTAAGAAGATTCCAAGATCGATCAATAAAATTAAGATTTTAAACCTAAAAATGAATTGAATAACAATGAAATCATATGAGGGGTGTAGTGTTGGATTTCCTGCAACTACATAATGGCGCTAGAATTAGGGAGGTGTTGAAGATTATTCTAGAAAAAGCTGAAGATTGATATTGAGAGTTAGAAGAAGCAAAAGAATTGCTGGAAGAGAAAGAAGTGAAATTGGAGAATCTACTAGAATGAGAAGTAATAAAGAAAATCAAATTCAACCACCAAATTCAAAAAATGCTAGTTCAAGAAAAGAATACAGATTGTGATAGGGTGAGCATACACACTTGGCAATCAAATTCGGCAGAAGAAGTAGAAGAAGAGCAACAAAACAGAAATTATAAACAGGAAGAGAGAAATCAAGAAGCAGATGAAGGAATAATTCATGGAGATGAGGAAATTGGAGCATTAGAAACGATGAGACGAAATATACATGAAGAAAGAAGAGCTGAAGCAGAAGAACGTGCAAATTTAACAAGGCAAAATCACGAGTTAAGGATGGATAATGTAAGACTACAAAATAGAAGATCGAGAAGTATTACAAAATCATATTCAAGATCGACTAGAAGAGACATGAGGCGAAACTCACCCATAATCAATGCTGGAAACAATATTCAAGAAGAAATATCAAATCCTTATGAAGAATATCACGAAAATAGAGAGAGAGAGAGAGCTGATGATCGTTACGTTCCACAAAATGAAACTTTTGATGATGGGAAAAATGGTGGAAATCAAGAGAACGGACAACATCAGGGACGAAATGACCAAGATGGCGAAGTAAATCTAGAGGAAGGAAGAAGAATTTTACATGTGAGAGAAACTCAAAGAAATCAACAGACGATTGAAGAAGAAATTGAAAGACATTATGCTGAACAAGCACGTTTAATCTGCGAACGTGAAAGATTGAGAGAGGAAATGGAAGAACAAGAGGTTCATGAGACAATTCGCCAGAACAATCATGATAATCGAGAAAGAAGACGTACACAAAACCGGAATAACGGTAATCTCAATGAGGGGTATGATAGAGTAAAGAGGATGGCTGAAAGACAGCGAATTGAATTGATAAGAAATGAACAAAATCATGGAGGGGAAAATGAAAGGCATCATCATCAGCGAATTCAAGATAGAGATGAGGAAGAGAATCGCAGAAGAAGACGAGATGAGGATAATGAAGAAGAAATGCAAAATTTCGCGAGAGAAGATAGACATGAATGAAGAAGAAGAGAGGCGAAATTAAAGAGACCAATGGATCAAGATTCAGGTGTAAATAAACAAATCTTGAAAGAATTAGAAGAAATGAGAGGAATGCTAAATAATAGAGGAGAAGTAGGTAGAAGATAATTGGATGAAGCAATAGAAGAAGATGCGAAAACTCCATTTACAAGGGAAGTACAATTAGGAGGAATACCACCGAAATGCAATTTGCCCGCATTAACCAGCATTTTTGATGGAACAACTTGTGCAATTCAACACATTAAAGCCTATGTGAGGTGCATGTTACAGTGGGAAAACATGATGCCATGTTGTGCAAATATTTCGCATCCAGCTTAACAGGAGAGGCGTTAAAATGGTTTGAAGGTCTACCAAAGAACACAATAACCTCCTTCAATCATTTGCAGACGACATTCTTGGGGGCATATATAAGTAATAATTCCTCGCGACCTGGTATAGAAGATGTGTTTGGATTAAAACAAAGGATTGGCGAATGTTTGAAACACCTGACTAAAAGATGGAGAACTATGTGTAGCGAAATGGCTGGACGTGTAGATGAGAGATATCTTATATTATAATTTATCAATGCTATGTTTGCAACAAACCTATTGTATGTCCAAATTTTCAGAGTCAAGAATATGATCACAATGACTGAATTGCGAGAACTTCAAGAAGAATACATTGCTCTAGAGGAAAGGCAAAATGGAATGGAATCATATCCAGTTGCGAACACCAGCTCACAAACAGCGAATGCAAGCTTATTACCCAAGCTAATAGACACAGTGGTGAATACTTCGCAAGTACAGCAAGAGAAGGTGACCAGTATCAATCAACAGAAACTGGTAGCTATAGGAAGTCGAGATCAAGAATAGTATGAAATAGAAAGAAATTTCTACAATCGTGGAGGAAATAACAAGATTCAAAGACTCTATCAACCGCAAGAAACTTATGAAGGTCAAAGACAAAACTATAATAGAGGACAAGGAGGTCACAAGGTAGTATGGGAGGAAATCAAGATGCCACCTCTAAATGCAAGTGTGGAGAAGATATGGGAAGCTATAATCTTGATGGATAATATACCAACACCATGGAACATGGGAACGGAACCACCTCCAAACCACAGAAGTCATGAGTTTTGTTCTTATCATCATTTTCATGGACATACCACAAATGATTGCAGAAATGTAAAAAGAATTATTTTGAGAATGATAGATCAAAGAAAACTAAACGACTTTCTGGTAAGGCATCCACAATCTCAACCACTGCCACCACCACCAAAACATTACAAAGTGAATATGATGAAAAAGAAAGAAACATTCTTCATAGAAGTTAGTGCAAAAACAAAAAATTTATTTTGTCACTCTATCGTACATTCATATAAGACAATTGAAGATTTTCATGATAGTGTTTTGAGTAGAGTTTTCGCAAGAGATAATGATGGAAGAGAAATTATGAATATTGCGAAAATCTTGCCACTAGAGGAATGGCAGAAACAGATCATTTCTTTTACCGCAGAAGAAGTTCCCGAAGGAGAAGAGGTGCATGACAATCCATTGGTAGTAAAATTAGAAATTAATCCAAAACCGAAAGAAGATGAGGATGATGAAGCTGAAGATTCATGGGCAATCAATAAAATTTTAATCGATACTGGAAGCTCTGTGAACATCTTATTTTATCATACTTATAAAACCATGGGTGGGAGAGATGATGATCTTATACCATCAGCATATAAGATATATGGTTTTAATGGTACTGCTAACAAGCCTAAAGGGGAGGTTACTATGCGAATTCCATTAAAGGGAATATCTTCTGAAATCTTATTCTGTGTCGTTGATGTAGAATCACCCTACAATGCGTTGATTGGTCGACCCTGGATACATGGGATTCTAGGTGTAGCTTCAACTTTCCACCAGTGCATCAAATTCCCTCACCCCAGTGGTGTAGAAATCATAAAGGGAGATTGGGTTGAAGGAAAGAGGTGTTACGAAACTGAGATAGAATCTTGCGAAGGAAGAGCAAACAAGAAGGAAAAGTGGCGACACAAAATCAAATATACACAAAGAAGTGAGAGGTTGATGGTGGACGCAATCGAAAGGAAAGAAGAAGAGATGTTGCGAAACTAATGCTAGCTCAGAATAAAAATAATGAACATACCATTACTAAGGAAGCAATAGCAGAAAATAATAAAGAAGCAGAGGATACAAAGATAATAAAAAACAAGAAATGTATGAATGATTAAGTTGCTGCGATATTCTCGCAATAAGAAAAATTCTCAAAAATACATTTGATTGAATGGCAAAATTAAGATTGCGAAATTCAGAACAATATGATGATTTGCGAGCCTTTATGGCGTACACCCTAGTTCGCGAATTCAATTTCACAAGAGGAAAATGTAAGACCTAAAGTACGTCATATAAGGGGGTACCTATTGCATGACTCAGGGAAAGGCTACACCGCCACCGGAACCTGAGTCATGGAGATTTGGGGTCAACGAAGCCCATCCGGGAGAGGCACCTTGGATTCTCAGCTTAAGCATATGACCTAGGTTGGGCGACTAAGGTAATAAGGACTCTCCCAAGGAGTGCAGATCTGATCAAGGCGCCGAGGTACACGGTTGAGTCAAGAGTTCCAGAGACGTTTGAAGCGTACTTTTCCATTCTTGACAAGTCTTGGCTTATACTGCACTCGGCCTGAAGAAAACCCCACTTAGGGTGCAGTCTCGTAACCATAAGCCCTATAGGTAAAAGGGATAAGATGTTGCGAAAACAACTGGTTGTTGTTAAGACTGGATGGGAGGAGCTAACCTTGTATGGTAGAAGTACGCCTCCTTGAAGGGGCAACCAGGGGGAAGATAATGGCGGCACCCTCCATTAGGGAGCTGATAAGTGTCTTAAGACGCAAATGTCATGAGGCTTTTTATTCGCAAGTATATTAAGGCTTGTCATATTTGTGCAACAATCCTGAAGAGGCAATAATACAAAAGAAAAAGATAAGACGAGATCAATGGGTTTTCGCATGAAAGTGCGAAGACGTCCTGCGATTTCGTCGCAAAACGGCAATGTCATGGGGATTCATTTTCGCAAGAATATTTAGGCCTATCATATTGTCGCAACATTCCTGAAGAGGCCATAATACAAAAGAAAAAGTTAAGGCAAGATCAATGGGTTTTTGCATGAAAGTGCAAGGACGTGCTGCGATTTTGTCGCAATGACAAGAGGTGGCATAATAAGACCTTTAATTAGGGAGGCAAAATAATACCACATAGGAATGAGATTTTGGAAAGAAACAAAATTTACTTCGCATAAGATTGCGAAGTTATACAATAAGAATTTTTTTTATGAAATCTCTCATTTGGATTCAAATAACAGAGGCAAGTATGGGAATGTATGAAATTAGAAAATGTTATTTGTCTCCATATGATAGATTTACTCAAAGCTTCAAGAAATAATGATTATACTGATTAACTGTATTGCAAAGAAGAATTGTTTTAATTAATGCAGGTCAAAATGAATGAAAAAATGTTCAAGTATCACAAAGAATCAAAGAAAGAAATAAAGACTACTTCTTAGTTGATCCTTCATTATCTTCATCAGACTTGTTCCCTTCTTCATCTGCGTCAGAATCTTCATCACCATCAGATTCTTCATCGTCAGCTTCGCTATCAGAGATAATCAAACTGGGAGTATTCTGTGGGATTTCTTCCAAGAGACAAGGATAATCAGAATGTGGGATATTATGATCGTCACAAACCATTTGGATAGTTTGATTAGGAAAATGCATAGCATCATTCTTAAAATTCGCAACAGTGATCTTGATTTGATTCTTTAATCTAGAATATTTGTCGTTGCGAGAAGAAAGATTCTTTGCGAGTTCATCCTTTTCAGCTTCGAGTTCTTCAATCTTTTCACGATATCTATTTTCAGAATCTGCGAGACAAAAGACAATCAATTAATAACTTGATGAGAATTCATAAGAAGAAAAAGATTAGTAAAGAAGAGCAGTTAGTAACTGGTGTGTCAGGAAAACACACAGAAAAATAGATATGCTTGCAAGTATACAAGGCCAAGTTTATAGAATAGAAGGAAAGCAGGGGAAAGTCCACAGGGAGTGGGAGCACTATAAGAGAAACCTAAGCTAACAATGGAGACAGTGAGCAAGACAAAGTAATATGGCATACAAAGTGGAAGAAGTAAAGAACCAAAACAGCAAGGTAAAGCAAAGCAGCAAAGAAAACAGCTAAGAACCAAGGCTTGGAAGCCAAGGGCAGAGGGAGATTTTGTGCACTGTTTTCAGTGCACAGAGACTACAAATTGCAAGACAATAGGCGAGCAACACAGCTAAGAAATATAAACTGAATTTGAAGCAAAGCAAGACTGAAAATTGTAAGTGACTGAAGAAAGGAATTGTGGCTAAGCTAATGGCTTAGAATCCACCTTGGTGTCCTAGCCAAACAATGTATTTCTAGGTTGAAATTAAGACCCTAAGCATACAATTGGAATGGAAATAAAATCAGCTTGCTCAACTAATGTGCTCCTAGCATTGACTGTCTTTTGACAGTACAATCAATCACAAGCACACAGATGAGCACTAATCTCTCCCATTGCACAAGAAAAACAAGCATTAAGGCTCTAACTTAGCAATTCATCATCCAACAAAGCACTAAGGCTTCAACTGAGCCTTAGATTAGTGCTACTTAGCTCATGCTCAACATGTTACAAACACAAGCATTCATCATGCAAAATAATTCAAACATAACATACACACAACAATCAACTGTTAGCTGCATAAGAAGACTGAAATTGGAATTGCATAATATTTTGGTTTAATTCTCTACTGGCTAGTCCAGAGATATGTAGTCATCCTCTACATCACACCCACAGTCCCAATTTCTAGTTTACAAGAGAAGTCCCCAAAAGCCCCAAAACAGTGTAATTAGGGTTTGGTGAAAAATTGGAATTAGTTTTACCTAATCACTGATGATTGCTTCTGACTTCGACCCACGCCTCTAATTGTTCTCCTGATGTTATCCACGCCTCCAATTGCAACTCTATTTCACCTAATTTGTCAATTTCACCTCTAGGGTTCCTGACATGGGAGAGGCGTGAAATTGAGTGATTAGGAGGACATAGAGTTGGTGAAAGGGGAAGTAATGATGTGGGTTAGGGTTGTTGAGTGATTTGAGAGCTCGTATTGAGCTGGTGGTGGTGGCAGATGGAGTGGGTGGCGGAGCAGGTGGTGGTCATGGGGTTTGCAGTGAAGAAGAGGGGAGGAAGAAGAAGGAGCCCGATAGAAAATAGGTTAGGGTTTGTTTGGTTTTTGGGTATAGGTATTGGGTGCTTAGGTGTTATACGGGATCATCCAATTTGATGTTTTGTGAAGGGAATACGTTGGATGGAAAGATCATAGAATGATCCAACGGCGAGATGAAAATGGATATGGAGCGACCGTTGGATATGTAATACATCAAAACTGATGGTCCAAGATGGAGTTAGGTGTTATAGTGTTAGACAGGGTCATCAAAGCTCGATGAACTCTGATGGATCGACCGTTGGATGATGGAAAGGATCCAATCTGACTGCTAAGAATAGAAACGGGTTTGGGTTTGGATTTTGGGATTAAGAAATGGGTTTGGGCTTAGACAATCTTGATCCACTTCTTCTTTAAGAACAATTTCTTTCTTTTTAAGCCCATTTTCATCTTTGATTCTTCCATACCACATTCTTCACTTCTTTTCCACTAGAGTTTCCACTGGCTTTCTCCCATGTCTTTGCTCTTTTCGCTCCGCAACTCATCTAGTCTTTATTTATTACCTAAAAATGTAAAATTAATTAATAAACATATTTATTCTTGAAAACAATGAAAATACAGAATATGGGATAAAATGTAGAATTAATGCACAAAAGATGAGTTAAATGCCAACAAAAAGGGATAAATATATACAATATTAGGCACTCATCAAATACCCCCAAACCTGAATTTTACTTGTCCTCAAGTAAAACAAAACTAAGGAAATCCTAACTATACCACTGTCGCTGGTCTCTCGAATGCATTTAGCGTATGCACTAAGCCTTTTAAACCACTAAGTGTCCCTAGTGGACGAGTTGAAGTCTCGTGAAGGTTTGCTTAGAACGTACCTACAAAGTTCTAGGTCAAAATAAGCTCAGATTCCATCAAATGTGACATGTGCAAAACAGTTTAAGCTCACAGCAAAATGGAGATGTCAATCTAGCTATCGAAGGCACAATCCTAGCACTGATAACAAAAAAATGTGATAAGAGTAAAGTGTATCTACACATGTGTAAAGAAAGATCTGAAGTTATGACTACTAATCACCAAGATATAGTTTCTCAGGCTAAGAACCAAGGTCGAAATCTAGCTAGCTGTCCGACTTTACGAGAATTGTGAATGAGTTGGAGGTATTTCACAATTACTCGCGTTGTACATCAATGGCATACACCCTCCTTGCTTATTACAATGAAACAACAAAATGACTATTTACATGACTCTTATTACATTGACTACTCTCTTTTTATTTTTGGAACAAGAGAGAATGGAATTGATAAATACTTGATTTTTTTTTTGTATTTTTTTCTGAATATATACATCGTTTTTTTTTTTTTTTTTTTTGTATTTTTTTTTTTTTGTATTTTTTGAAATTGCATAAGGTAGCTCTTTTGATACATAACAAAAAAAACAAAAATTACATGACACTTTGCAAGAGGTAGCCCTTTTTGATGCACCCAGTTAAATTCGATGGTTGTCTTTCTTAATGTAACCTCCACCTTCTATCCCAACCAACCAAAGAACAAGCTAGTCAAGTTTCATTCAGTATTCTAAAGTGATTGGCAATCGTAACTTCCTATCAAACCCTTGAAGATCGAGGCCATACATGTATTGGTAGATCGTCGCGTGCAAATTTCTTATCACTATGTGATTGTGCTAGAATCAGGGTGCCTAAATATCTAGACTAAGACTCCTAATAATTACATATTTTCACAAGAGTCAACATTTCAAGGTAAATGAGCTCCATTTTTATGATTTTCATTTTTTTAATTTTTTTTGAATTTTTTCGATTTTTTCAAAGAAGAAGGAGTTCGATTTCAATTATAGCATATTATCGTGGTATCTACTCTATACCCCCAAACCTAAACTAAACATTGTCCTCAATGTTTCAAAATATGGAAAGAATTATAAAACAATATATGAAGAGGAACATGCTGAGTAGAGTAAAAGGAGAGAGAATACCCGATTGTACAACGAAAGCTCGATTAAAACTCCGTTATTCAAGGCAAAAATCCATCATATTAGGAGTCACAATGGATGAGCACAAAATATACAAAAGGAAATTTAACTAACACATTATCTACAAGAAAATTTGGTTTTTAATGGGATTGGACTTTTTGGGAAAAATTTGGTTTTGTTGGGAAACATTTGGTTTTGATGGGAAAACGAAAAATTTTGGTTTTTAGGGAAAGATTTGGAAAACTTTTTGGTTATTTAGGGAAAGAGTGGACCAGTTTAGTCCACATAGACTGGGTCCTCCAGGTTGGTTGTTTCAATGTCGGGTGGAAATGGCTCAAGGAATGGCTTTAATCTCTGCCCGTTGACTTTGAAAACGTTCTTGTTGGAACATCCTCCAGCTCTACAGCTCCATGAGGAAAAACTGTGCGTACTAGGTACGGACCCTTCCATCTGGAACGCAGTTTTCCTGGAAAAAGATGTAATCGGGAGTCATACAGCAAGACTTTCTGACCAGGAGTGAAGGATTTGCGTAGAATACGCTTGTCATGAAACATCTTCATCTTCTGCTTATATAACTTGGCACTATCATAAGCCTCATTTCTCAATTCTTCCAACTCGTTGAGTTGAAGTTTCCTTTGAATTCCAGCTTCGTCCAGAGAGAAGTTCAGCTCTTTGATTGCCCAGTAGGCACGATGTTCTAATTCCACAGGTAGATGGCACGGCTTTCCATACACTAGACGATAGGGGGACATGCCAATTGGTGTCTTATAAGCTGTTCTATAGGCCCACAAAGCATCATTCAATCTCAATGACCAATCTTTCCTGGACGGGTAGACCGTCTTCTCCAGAATGTGCTTAATTTCCCTATTAGAACTTCACTTGTCCACTAGTCTGAGGGTGGTACGGAGTAGCAACCTTGTGAGTTATGCCATACTTGCGTACTAAAGACTCAAAGTACTTGTTACGAAAATGTGAACCGCCGTCACTGATGATAGCTCTAGGGGTACCAAAACGTGCAAATATGTTTCCTTTAGAAATGAAAGTACCACCTTGTGGTCATTTGTTCTGGTTGCTATGGCTTCTACCCACTTAGAAACGTAATCAACTGCGACTAGGATGTACAACTTGCTGTCAGACATGGGAAATGGACCCATGAAGTCTATCCCCCAACACAAAAATCTCCACAATCAAAATGGGGTTCAATGGCATCATGTTTCTCCTCGAAATGCTTCCTAGCTTTTGACAGCGTTCACAAGCAACACAATAATCATGGCAATCCTTGAACAATGATGGCCAATAGAATCCACACTGCAAGATCTTTGCAGCGGTTTTCTTGGCACTGAAATGGCCTCCACATGCTTGGTCATGACAGAAAGATATCACATCTTTCTGTTCAGTGTTGGGGACACATCTCCTAATGATTTGGTCTGGGCAGTACTTAAACAAATATGGGTCATCCCAAAGGAAATGTTTAACTTCAGCCAGGAATTTAGAGCGGTCTTGTCTCGACCAACGTGAGGGCATCCTACCTGTAGCGAGGTAGTTAACAATATCAGCAAACCAAGGAAGGTCTGAGATAGACATCAGCTGTTCATCTGGGAATGATTCTCTAATCAGCTCAATTCATCAATAGACTCTAAAGTTAATCTAGACAAATGATCAGCAACCACATTCTCACAACCTTTCTTATCACGGATTTCGAGATCGAATTCCTGTAATAAGAGTATCCATCGAATAAGGCGAGCTTTAGCATCCTTCTTGGAAAGAAGATACTTCAAAGCCGCATGGTCTGTGTATATGATGATCTTAGACCCTATCAGATAAGATCTAAACTTGTCTAATGCGAAAACGACGGCAAGCAATTCCTTCTCGGTAGTTGAATAATTGAGTTGGGCATCATTAAGGGTTTTGCTAGCATAGTATATCACATATGGTAGTCTATCAACTCGCTGTCCTAAAACAGCACCAACAGCATAATCAGAGGCATCACACATAAGTTCGAACGGAAGCTTCCAATCGGGTGGTCGGACTATAGGAGCGGTGGTGAGAAGGGTTTTTAATTCCTCCCATGCCTTCACACAAGCAGCATCGAAATTGAAGGCAACATCTTTGGAGAGAAGACTGCACAGAGGTCTGGAGATTTTGCTGAAATCTTTGATGAATCGCCGGTAAAAACCAGCATGACCTAGAAATGATCTGATCTCCTTCACAGAGCAAGGTTGTGGTAGATGTTGAATGAGGTCAACTTTAGCTTTATCCACTTCAATTCCTTTTTCTGAGATGATGTGTCCTAGAACTATTCCTGAATTCACCATAAAATGGCATTTTTCCCAATTTAGAACAAGGTTCTTTTCTTTACATCTGGATATCACGAGGGCAAGATGCTTCAAACATTCGTCAAACGAGGAACCAAAAACAGAGAAATCATCCATAAAGATCTCGAGAAAACTATCTATCATGTCAGAAAAAATGCTCATCATGCAACGCTGAAAAGTAGCAGGTGCATTACACAACCCGAAGGGCATACGTCTATAAGCAAACGTCCCAAATGGACACGTGAATGTAGTTTTTTCCTGATCTTCTGGAGCAATGTGAATTTGGTTATAACCGGAAAAGCCATCTAGAAAACAGTAGTGACTGTGTCCAGACACACGTTCTAGCATTTGGTCAATGAAAGGGAGCGGGAAGTGATCCTTCCTTGTTACTGTGTTCAACTTCCTGTAGTCGATGCATACTCGCCATCCTGTGGTTGTACGAGTAGGGACTAATTCATTCTTGTCGTTCTGAACTACAGTAATGCCTGACTTCTTAGGCACAACTTGAATGGGACTAACCCATTTGCTATCGGGAATTGGGTATATGATACCCGCATCAAGTAGTTTCAGGATCTCTCCTTTGACTACATCTCTCATGTTAGGATTAAGTCTCCTTTGCATTTCCCTCGATGGTTTGGCATTCTCTTCAAGGTTAATGTGGTGCATGCAAATGGTGGGACTAATTCCTTTGAGATCTGAGATGGTCCATCCTAAGGCCTCTTTGTGTTCCTTAAGTACTTCTAAAAGCTTACTTTCCTGTTCCGTGTCTAAACATGATGAAATAATGAGGGTAAAGTATCAGAAGAACCTAGGAATGCGTACTTCAACGTACTAGGCAATGTTTTCAATTCAAGCTTGGGTGGCTCAACAATGGATGGAATAAGCTTGGAATCAGAGAGTAAGGGTGGTTCCACTTCATATTTCCTTTCAGTGATGTCCATTTGAGGTACAGATTCGAGCAGAGATAGGACGTCACTACAGTATGCATCATCATAGGAATGGGATTAAAGTTCTCCATACATGCTTGAAAGGGGTCGACGGATAGAATGTTAGTCAACGAATCTTGCATTAATCCTTCAATCATATTAACTTCATGCACATCATCATCATCAAGATTCACAGGTTGTTGACTAATATCGAACACATTCAATTCTACCGTCATGTTACCAAAAGACAGTTTCAACACTCCATTACGACAATTAATGATCGCGTTGGACGTAGCCAAGAAAGGACGTCCTAAGATGACAGGAATGTGACAGTCTGGGTTTTGTACAGGTTGAGTGTCTAAGACAATGAAGTCTACGGGAAAATAGAATTTGTCAACCTTGATCAAAACGTCTTCGACCACTCCACGAGGAATCTTGACAGATCGGTCTGCCAGTTGTAGAGTGATAGATGTTGGTTTCAACTCCCCAAGACCTAACTGCTCATAAACAGAATATGGCAGTAGGTTAACACTTGCACCTAGGTCTAATAACGCTTTATTGACCGTGTGTTCTCCTATAGTGCAAGAAATTGTTGGACATCCTGGATCCCTAAACTTGGGTGGAGTTTTGTTCAGAATGATGGAACTCACCTGCTCAGCTAAGAAAGCACGTTTTTGCACATTGAGCTTGCGCTTTTGAGTACACAAGTCTTTGAGGAATTTGGCATAAGCAGGGATTTGCTTGATTGCTTCAAGAAAAGGAATGTTGATGTTGACTCTCTTGAACAGATCTAACATCTCATTGTAATGGGTACTTTTCTGTTGATAGATCAATCTTTGAGGAAATGGGCAACAGGAGAATGAGTTGGCAAAGGGACATTCACAGCAGTAGAATTGTCAGATTTTCCAACTTGCTCAGGTTCTTTGGTTTTCTGGGGTTGTGGAGAAGCGTGGAATTTGTATCAGATTCATTAGGTTCGCCCACGTTGTTCTCGATGACTTTACCACTTCGGAGGGTGGTAATGGCATGGACTTGATCGGGTGAGGTTTCAGTGCAGGATGTTGTGCCTGTTTGAAATATCCTCTTTGGATTTTGTTGGGGTTGGCTCGGAAGTTTACCCTTTTCTCTCACACATTTGATCCATCTTTTGATCTAGATTTTTTTCTGACTTGCATCAAACTCTGGAACATTTCCTCTAGGGTGGATAATCTCTTGTCGGTATTGTGTTGAGGATATGATTGTTGTTGAGAGTTTGATTGTTGTTGAGGGTTTCTCGGGTGTTGATAACCTTGATTGTTCTGATATCCCTGATTGTTTTGATAGCTCTGATTGGTTGAGATGGTCCTCCCTGAGTGGGTCCTTTTGACCATGAAAAGTTAGGGTGGTTTCTCCATCCTGGATTGTAGGTCTGTGAATAAGGGTTATGCTCTGGTTTTTGAAACATGGCATGTGCCTGTTCAAGCCTAGATTCCTGGACTGCAAGCAAATCGGGACAATTTTGGAATTGATGGTTGGGATCGTTACAAGCAGCACAAACAGACGAAGCGACATGTTCTCGGAGAGTAGTGGTGGAAGGTTTTGAATTTTTATGTAGTTCTAACTCTTCTAATCTCCTAACTATTGATGCCATGTTTGCTCTTCCCTCGAAATCCGCTTCAATCCTAAAAGCCTTTGCTTCGGATGTAGTCTTTCTGGTTTCACGGATGGATTCCCACTGTTGCGTCTTTTCAGCTACTTCAATCAAGAAGTCCCAAGACGCATCAGCAGTTTTGTCTACGAATAGACCATTACACATCGACTCAACCGTTGTTCGGGTGGACACATCTAGACCTTCATACAAAATTTGCACAAGTCTCCATTTTTCAAAACCATGATGGGGACATTGGAGCAATAATTCATTGAATCTCTCCAAGTATCTAGCTAAGGTCTCACCTTCTAATTGCACAAAGCTATTCAGACTTTGACGAATTGTCGCAGTCTTGTGGTTCGGGAAAAACTTTTTGAAAAACTCCTTTATGAGGTCATCCCATGTCATGATGGATTGAGGCTGTAAAGCATAAGCCAGGCCTTTGCTTATCTTTCAGGGAGAAAGGAAAAAGCCTTAACTTTAGGGTTTCGTCGGACATTTGAGTGAAACGCAGAGTTCCACAAATTTCCTCGAATTCTCTCACGTGGTGGTACGGGTTTTCATTCTCAACACCTCTAAAAATAGGAAGCATCTGTATTGTGCTTGATTTCAGCTCATAATGGCCATTAGCCTCGGGTAGCACAATACAAGAAGGTTGACTGGCTCTAGTTGGGTACATATAATCCTTGAGGGTACGGGGTTCTCCCATTGTTTCTGGTTGATCTGGACTGTCTCCCTCAGAACTTAGAATTTCGATAGGTTCGTCTGGGTTAATTCTAACAAGTCTGTTTGTTTGGTCTCTGTAGGTCACAATCATGTCCTAGTAGGTACCTTAACTAACATGTTGGTCAGACAGAGCAATCGGAAACAATTTGGCCCACAAGGGTTATGAAGATTTGGTTTTGAATGGGTGTTGGACTAAAGGGATTTTGGTTTTTTTTAAAATTGGGCTTTGGAAATTTTTTTGAACTAAACCTAGCATAAATTAGCACAACTCATAAAAGAAAATAAAAACAATAATAATAATTAAGACAAGCCCATAAAAAAAAGAAAATAAAAGAAAAATAAAAAAAAAACAAAAAAATAATTACAGTCCCAAATATAAAAAAAAAAAGAAAAAAAATAAAAAATAAAAATTATTACAATCCCAAATAAATAATTAAATTAATTATTACAAGCCCGAATTTGAATTTAAATGAGGCCCAAGTGGGTTAACTCATGGGTTAGGCTTACTTGTTTTTTGGAGGGAAGCCCAAAAATAGGCTTTTAGTCCCCTTTTAGTTGCACAGCCCAGTTGGGCTTTAGGATCGTCCTAAGCAGCTCACGCTCAAGCCCAGCAGCAATTGAAGTGACTCAGCAACACAGGCCCAGCAGAATCTGCAGCGAAGCCCAGCAGAAAAGGCAAGCCCAGGAGCAGAAGTTGCAAGCCCAGCGAAATTGAGGTTACTAAGCCCAGCTCAGTTGGTTCAAGCTCAGCACCAGCACCTTTGGCAGGAGCAGCAACACAGCACAGCTTGGCAGAGAAGGCACCAGCAGCAGCAACACAGCCAAGGTGGTACCTGCAATGATCACAGAGTGCAAAGATAGTCAGGCCAACCCTGCAATGATCACAGTGCAATCATTGCAGTGCAATGATTGCAGGAAAGTATGCAATAATCTGCTGCAATGATAGTGAAGCAGGCCTGCAATGATAGTGAAGCAGGCCTGCAATGATTGCAAGGCAGAGATGCTAATGGAACTCAGCAGTGGCAACACCACTCCCCGGCAGCGGCGCCAAAAACTTGGTGTGTCAGGAAAACACACAGAAAAATAGATATGCTTGCAAGTCCACAGGGAGTGGGAGCACTATAAGAGAAACCTAAGCTAACAATGGAGACAGTGAGAAAGACAAAGTAATATGGCATACAAAGTGGCAGAAGTAAAGAACCAAAGCAGCAAGGTAAAGCAAAGCAGCAAAGAAAACAGCTAAGAACCAAGGCTTGGAAGCCAAGGGCAGAGGGAGATTTTGTGCACTGTTTTCAGTGCACAGAGACTACAAATTGCAAGACAATAGGCGAGCAACACAGCTAAGAAATATAAACTGAATTTGAAGCAAAGCAAGACTGAAAATTGTAAGTGACTGAAGAAAGGAATTGTGGCTAAGCTAATGGCTTAGAATCCACCTTGGTGTCCTAGCCAAACAATGTAGTTCTAGGTTGAAATTAAGACCCTAAGCATACAATTGGAATGGAAATAAAATCAGCTTGCTCAACTAATGTGCTCCTAGCATTGACTGTCTTTTGACAGTACAATCAATCACAAGCACACAGATGAGCACTAATCTCTCCCATTGCACAAGAAAAACAAGAATTAAGGCTCTAACCTAGCAATTCATCATCCAACAAAGCACTAAGGCTTCAACTGATCCTTAGCTTAGTGCTACTTAGCTCATGCTCAACATGTTACAAACACAAGCATTCATCATGCAAAATAATTCAAACATAACATACACACAACAATCAACTGTTAACTGCATAAGAAGACTGAAATTGGAATTGCATAATATTTTGGTTTAATTCTCTACTGGCTAGTCCAGAGATATGTAGTCATCCTCTACATCACACCCACAGTCCCAATTTCTAGTTTACAAGAGAAGTCCCCAAAAGCCCCAAAACAGTGTAATTAGGGTTTGGTGAAAAATTGGAATTAGTTTTACCTAATCACTGATGATTGCTTCTGACTTCGACCCACGCCTCTAATTGTTCTCCTGATGTTATCCACGCCTCCAATTGCAACTCTATTTCACCTAATTTGTCAATTTCACCTCTAGGGTTCCTGACATGGGAGAGGCGTGAAATTGAGTGATTAGGAGGACATAGAGTTGGTGAAAGGGGAAGTAATGATGTGGGTTAGGGTTGTTGAGTGATTTGAGAGCTCGTATTGAGCTGGTGGTGGTGGCAGATGGAGTGGGTGGCGGAGCAGATGGTGGTCATGGGGTTTGCAGTGAAGAAGAGGGGAGGAAGAAGAAGGAGCCCGATAGAAAATAGGTTAGGGTTTGTTTAGTTTTTGGGTATAGGTATTGGGTGCTTAGGTGTTATACGGGATCATCCAATTTGATGTTTTGTGAAGGGAATACGTTGGATGGAAAGATCATAGAATGATCCAACGGCGAGATGAAGATGGATATGGAGCGACCGTTGGATATGTAATACATCAAAACTGATGGTCCAAGATGGAGTTAGGTGTTATAGTGTTAGACAGGGTCATCAAAGCTCGATGAACTCTGATGGATCGACCGTTGGATGATGGAAAGGATCCAATCTGACTGCTAAGAATAGAAACGGGTTTGGGTTTGGATTTTGGGATTAAGAAATGGGTTTGGGCTTAGACAATCTTGATCCACTTCTTCTTTAAGAACAATTTCTTTCTTTTTAAGCCCATTTTCATCTTTGATTCTTCCATACCACATTCTTCACTTCTTTTCCACTAGAGTTTCCACTGGCTTTCTCCCATGTCTTTGCTCTTTTCGCTCCGCAACTCATCTAGTCTTTATTTATTACCTAAAAATGTAAAATTAATTAATAAACATATTTATTCTTGAAAACAATGAAAATACAGAATATGGGATAAAATGTAGAATTAATGCACAAAAGATGAGTTAAATGCCAACAAAAAGGGATAAATATATACAATATTAGGCACTCATCAGTAACCTTCTCTGTCAGAAATCATATATCTAATCAAGGCTGTATGCTCAACTTGGAGACTAACATTTACACCTAAATCTTTTCTAGCATCATCTAAGATTTTCGCAGGCCAAACAAATTCATCCTCACTACTTATAAGAAGACGAGAATGAATTTGATTTTCCCTTTTGCAGAGTTCAATATTCATGCGGCTAGCTTCATCTCGTTCAAGTTGAACTTCAAGAGATGCGGTCTTTATCATCTATGAGAGATGCGGTCTTTATCATCTATGAGACCGCTAATTTTGGTTCATAACTCTTTGGTTTTCTCTTTAGAATCAAGAAGGAGACGCTTAAATCGGTTGGTTAAACCTAAACTAGATCTATGATCAATTTCCAAGAGGCGAAATTTAGATCTAAGCTGATTTAGAGAAAGAGATGAAATTCTATCATTTGAAAAGCTATTTAATGAATTGTTAAGACGCTCAAGAAGGGTATCATTATCCAAGGCATTAGGAAATGCACGAAGAAGAGTAGCTTCATCAGAAAGACCATAAATGTCTGCAAAAAGGATCATTTAAATAAGATAAAACAACAGGATGAATGAATAAAGGGAAAAGAGAAAAGTAATATACCGTAAAGATGATTATTAGCTTGCTGAAGACTAGAGATTTTGTTCTTATATGAAGAAGAATCAATTTCTAATTGTCTATATTTATCGCGAAGACCTTTAACTTCAGCTTCTAATTCTTCATTCTTTTTGCGAAATTGAAGATTCTTCTTTTCAAGATTTTCGCGTCTTCTCTCTAGATCTGAGGCAACAACAAAAGAAGCTTTTCCAGCCTGCGAAAAAATATATATAAAAAAAATTAATATAGAAAGAAATTTTGAGTTATAACAATGAAGAAGTAAAAGGATAAAAATATACCAGACTATTGAGAGAATGCAAGAAGTCGGGAGTCACTGATCTAGAAACTCCACGAAGAGAGCTATCACCATCCAATAAAGGGACATCGCAAAGGGTAGCGAGAGCTTTGCAGTTATTTGCGAATTTGCTATCTCCCATTCCTTGTATAGAATCAGAAAAGAGGCCATAGAGCTTAGCCATAGAAGATTCAGGTGGAGAATCTTCACTTGCAGCAAGATCATCGTTGTCTCCATCACCGTTGTCACTTTCAGAATTTTCGTGAGGAGGAATATTTGGAGGAGAAGAAGAACGAACTTTCCTTTTCTTTGGAGGAGGACCAGTTGATTTTTCCATGCGAAGAGCACCTTTACCTTTATCACCAGTCTTCGCAACATAGGCAGATTCTTCTACTTCAGCAATAATATTCACACACAGATAGAAATAAGAAATGGAAGCATGGAAGTAACAATATACACTAGTACAAATCTTTACATTGGCCACACTTAATCACCGTGTCCATAGGCTTTTGGTCATGGATTTTTTTCACTCCAAAAATGTGGCATCAGGTGCCGAGACAAAAAGGTATCCCTATGGCTGCATAAACTTTGAGTGGCTATAAAATATGATTAACCATGGCCATAACTCTAAAACCGTGTCTATATGGTACTCAATATTTTTTTGGTAGTTAAGCATTTTCACTATCACCGTGGCCATAGGATCCTTATAGACACACAATTTAATTATATGTGGCTAAAGTTTACCTTAAAGTCACGTAAATTTTATTATAGTCGTGGCCTTTGTCATCAATTGGACACGCAAAATTCATTTTATCATGGCCAATTCATGAGTTGCGGTCACACTAATTTTTCTCAACCATGGCCATCTCTATCATTTGGACACACGGAAAATAATTTAACATGGCTAATACATGATTTGTAGTCACGTTTAATCTATGGTACCATGGCCATCCATATTTTTGGACACATGATAAACATTTTACATGGCCAATTAATAAGTTATGGCTACTAAAAATTTGTAGCACCGTGGCTAAATTTTTTCGAAAGACACATCAAGTGTGTTGAATGTAGCTATTGTTCACCTTTTGGATACATCAAGTGTTTTCAATGTAGCTATTGTTCACCTTTTGGACACATCAAGTTTTTGAATGTAGCTATTGTTCAACTTTTAGACACATCAAGTGTTTTCAATGTAGCTATTGTTCACCTTTTGGACACATCAAGTTTTTTGAATGTAGCTTTTGTTCACCTTTTGGACACATCAAGTGTTTTGAATGTAGCTATTGTTCACCTTTTGGACACATCAAGTGTTTTCAATGTAGCTATTCAAAAATCACCTAAATAACCATCCATAAAAAATTAATGAAGACTAGAATTAGAATTGTACCAAAATAATTTCATTTCACAATATAATAAACATCTCAATCTGATAATTGTGCAGTAACCTTGAGAAAACAAACTTTCAAAGAGAGACTTAAAAGTTTAAACATCCAAATCCTATAGTCCACGATTATTTCTATTAATAATTAGGCTGCAGTCTTGAGTCTCTTGCTGGATCTCCGAGACTTTAGTTCCCCGCTCTTCATATATGAAGGTTTCTTCTTCTTTGTCTTCATAGTGTTTGGGTCAGAATCATATTCATCGTTTGGGTCAGAATCATGTTCACCGGGGTCTGAAAGTGGATGGCCCTGCAGCAAGCCAGTGGATGTATAATTAAGGGAAAAAACCATGTTAACAGTTATATGGTCAGGATGCAGAAGGTAATAAACATGTATAATAAAGCAACTTACACTAGAGCAAGAGATCACAAACTCTTTAGGCCAAGCTACTATAGATTTTTCAGCATCCTCTACTGTTTTGAGATGAGTAGATGGGACTGGCAAACAATGATTCTTTAATATCGACTTTTCAACCGTCACTCTGACACAATCATCCCGGAGTGGATCTCCATGAACCTTCTGACCTGGCACTGATGGAAGAACCGAACCCCATGCAATGATATTTCTCAGTGAAGCATGAGCCAGTTTGCATTTACCAATCTGCAAAACAGAAATGTTATATTGAAATCAACAGATTCAAATCTCAAAATGCTTAAATGCCTGTGAGAAGGACATACCGTTGAAAGTTCAGTTTTGTCTTTCGATTGAGAATTGTCTGGTGAACTAAGGGGTAGATGCTCAGATGCAGGAGACTTTTGTTTGTATTTTCCAGACTACAAAAATATACGCTATATTAACATCAACAAAAAATGGAACTCTCAAAGCACTATATATTTTAAATACCTGCAAAAGAAACATACCATTTGGAGTTCAGAACTATCTTTCGATCCCGTAGACTGAGATACATTTTCAGATTCAGGGTCATTTCTATTTGTATTAGATTCATTCCTTTCAGTCGGAGAAATGCTTGTAACAGGGAATTCAAGCATAAGAGACTTCTCTCTAATAGGAGATTTCTATATAGTGCAGTTGACATATTAGATACTGCAGAATTATTAGGAAATACATACTTAATCAAAATTACTTGGATGATGTTAAACATACCCGTGCCTTTTTGCTTTTGATTTTCTTTTCAATATGCCTTGAGATTTTAGCTGAGACATTAAGCTGCTCATCATTTCTTCTTGTGCCTTCATTGCTGCCTTCATTTCATTCATTTCTGCATCCTTCCTATCTCTCTCCATTTGGTTCGGCGTCTTTCATCTTCCAGTTGTTTCTTCAGTTCAATGTGCTCCTTGGATGCTCCTTTCCGTGGCAGGTGCCAGTACGTTGTTGGAGTCACTCCCTTGCCTATACATCTTACACGCCCAGCATGTTCTTCCCCAAACACAGGGTGATAAAATCATTGCCTGGTTGTTTTCTCAAAGTTCCATCTTCCAGCTTATCAAAATCCTCCTGCACAAAAAAGAATTAAGGGATTAGAAGTGATAATCAATTAAATCAAAATTATTTTCACATTTACTCAAGCACAAAACAAATAGCTAGATAGTTTCAGTCGTCTTACAAGCTGAGCTGCTTTTTCCCTAACATCATCGTCATCGTATTCTCCATTTTTGTTTTGATGTGCCTTCCTCCATAGTAAAGACCGTGAAGGATTTTCATCTTCAAGGATCTCTTTCTCATTAATCTAGTAATTATAAAATACACAAGAAGAAAAATTAGATAGATAATACTATAATTTAAACTGGAAATAATAATAATTTTGTATAACAAACTGGACTTACTAATTTTTCCAACAGCCCTGCATACCCTGCTCTTCCCGTCCTGTGGTTATATTTGTGGTTCTTACGCGCCTTAGCTCCCCTAATGGACAACTCCTGAGCATACAGATTTAAAGAATTTCATTCATAAAAAAGTTAGACTAATTAATGAAATTAATATCAATATTTTCAAACTAAAACGTGCAATATACAACCTTGCATTTATCAGACAACCTCCACTTTACGAACTTGTCCCATTGTTCTTGGTTCACAATGACACTATATTGTTTAGGAACAATATTTAGTTTAGCAGGTTTACCCAAATTGGGCACTATGAACTTTACATACAACTTTCTTCTGAAGTTGCGCAAATGTTCCCCAAAATATTTCATAATTTGTCTTCTCATAGTCTCCTCAATTTCATAAAACCGCTGCCAAAATATGGAGATGTTAACGGCAGGTAACAAATTAATAACAAATATAGTATTAAAAATCAATATAGATCAGCATATACATACCAATAGTTCGTGCCATAACTTATCCCTCATCACTGAATTCACTTCCTTCCACTTCAAGTGCCTTAGACCAACGTCTCGACGTACCAATACACCCATGTAACTAGCAATTTCAGCTTTATATTTCCCCTTAAATCGACCAAACTTATCAAATTCTATCACATGCTTCTCGCCGTCAAAATTTTTCTTTAGCTTCTTCAATCTTGTTAAACCTCGAACATTATTCTCCTTAGACTCTACTGTATTGTTTGGAGCTCCTGTGTCTTTTTATAGTTCAAAAACCCAAAATAAGAGTAAACATGGTGTAAGAGTGTACTCATATTTTTTAAGTCCAAAGCAAACAAAAACAGACAAGCTAGTATAGCATTACCAGGCTGTTCAGGACTTTCAGTCGATTCATCATCAGAACTGGAGCTATCACCATCGGAACCGGTGCGACTACCATCGGAATCTTCGTCTTCATCCTCTGACTCTCCTAAATTCTGCAAGGCTTGAGCCTCCAGGGCTGCAGTCTCATTTTCAGCATACTCATCATCATCATACTCTGGCTCCCAACTCGAATTCTCTTGTGTAGTCATATAGGAAACTGCATATACATGTATATGATTCAATCAAATAAGGTCTGAATTCTTTTCAATCAAAAGTCAAAAGTTATTAAGCTAGACACAAGCAAAATTTATAACAGTCAATTAACATGGTCTTGATTATGTCAGTACTAACATGGTCTTGATTAGTATGATTAGATGCAAGAGCAGGATGCCGTCTCAGAATTGTTAAAAGATATAACAATTAAAAAATTATTAATCGCTGAGGTTTTTACTAGAGCATTGAAAGAACTCAAGCAAGACTCCAGTTCAAACATACACAATTATGTAAACCTACCAAGTTCCCTAAAAACAAACGACGGATGCCGATCTCCGACATAATTATAATCCCATTATACAAAATGTCAATGACTCGGGAGTATACACGACAGATGGAAGCTTACTGACCAGCTAAAGTTGATGAAAATGAGATAAAAATGTGATTTCTAGTGGTTTCAGGGAGAACCACAGAAGTTTAAACTATTGGTTTGCAATGTGAAAAACATTCATCAGAATAGACAGAAAAAAAACCAAGGAATAACATTCAATTGACCTAGCTCTGACATAATTATAATCCCATTATACAAAACGTCGATGACACGGGAGTATACACGACAGAGAATGTGGCCAGCTAAATGAGATAAGAATGTGATGTCGAGTGGTTTCAGGGAGAACCACAGAAGCTTAAACTATTGTTTGCAGTGTGAAAAACATTAATCAGATTCATCGGAAAAGAAAGAAAAAAACATAAAAGAATAGCATTTCCATAACCATAGAAGACTGAGTTGTTATCCAGCCACTATGCAACTTAGAATACAATCTGCATAAAGATCCTAAGCATAACATAGGAAAAGCTTAAACATGCATGCACACCATTGTTCTTCTTAATAAGAAATAAACAGGTGCATAAACCCTGCTTTCAATGAATCAAAAATTAAGAATTAGGGTTTGAGTCAAACTTAACCTTTGAATCAATTGGGTCTGATTCAAAAATTAAGGTTTGAATCAATTAGGGTTTGAATAACTAAGCTTTTTAGACGAAAGAAAGATTGAGAACAGGATATACCTTTATAAGATTTAGCCATGCAATTCCTCAACACCATACGGCCCTTTATAAAGTCGCACAGATTGAATAATCCCGCCGAAAATATTTTGCGTTTCATTTTCATCCCGCTCAAAATTATTTAGGGTGAACTGAAAAATCGATTGAGTTTGGTCTACGATTTCCTTTTTTCGGAAAAATCTCCTAAGAAAATACCATTTGATTTTGATCCTACGGTAGACCTAAAAATATTTCCAAACTTTAGAAATCCGATTTCCCTTTTTACTCTAACAAATCTCAATGTTTCCCTGATTTTAAGCCTAGAACTTTATCCCCTTTTTACTCTGCTTAGGTTTCTCTAGTTCTCTCCGCTCTGTAACTCTGGTTTAGGAGGAAAGATAAAACGAACAGAATTTTGAGGTGTTACATAGCGTAAGATAAGAGGTTCTTCCCTATTAATCTAACTATTGGTTGGGCTTGTGATAAATATATTCACCGTTAGATTTACTATGGACATCCTATTCGATGCATTTTGAAATAACATAAGTAAAATCGTAATGGACTGGGCTGGAGTGTTAGCTTAAACCATGTAATGGACTGGGCTGGAGTGTTAGCTTAAACCATGTAATTGACTGGGCTGGACATAAATGTGGCATAAATTTTTTCATTATTTTTCATTTTTAATGCCAGAAAGGATTTGGTGCGTTTGGGGTTAAAATCGGAGTTACACCCTAAGACAGATGACAAAGGAACGATACTTCCCGCAGCATGTTATACATTAACTACGGAAGAAAAAGACATATTCTTGGAGACACTATCCGAGTTAAGAGTTCCAGAAGGGTATTGTTCGGATTTTTCCACCCTTGTGAACCTAAAAGAGCGTAAGCTGATCGGACTCAAATCACATGATTACCATATGCTTATGCAACAATTTTTGCCCGTCGCTATTCGATCAATTATGCCTACACCTGTGAGATATGCTATTATCAGGTTTTGTTTCTTTTTCAGATCAATATCTGCCAAAGAAATCATGGTGGAAGAGCTAGATAAATTGCAAGAGGATCTCTGTGTGACGTTATGCTTACTAGAGAAGTATTTTCTTCCATCCTTCTTTGACATCATGATTCATTTAACTGTACATCTTACCAGGGAAGTGAAGTTATGCGGTCCGGTTTGCTTTCGATGGATGTATCCTTTCGAAAGGTGTATGAAGGTTATAAAGGGGCATGTGCGAAACAAGAATCAACCTTGTGGATGCATTGCCGAAGAGAATGTTGCAGAAGAGACGATTGAGATATATTGTGAGTACCATAAAAGCATCAGGACAATTGGTATTCCACTAGATAGGCATAATACATCTCAGGAGGGAGAACCGTTATCAGCTGAAGAGCCGTGTATAGTTACCCCTGAACAGTTGAGACAAGCACATTTCTATGTAATGCAGAACACGCCTGAAATTGAGCCTTACATAGAGTAAGTATTAATTTGTTTTTTTTTCCTGTTTTTTTCCTGTTTTTTTTTGTACAAAGTATAATAACATTGGGTTATTGTACATACCAGCCGACACAAGCTATATTTGGAAACTAACTATTCTACTAAAAAGCGAGCATGGCTAGAGAAAGAGCACTCTAACACTTTTGGCGCTTGGTTAAAAAATGAGGTAATAGGTCATAGAAAAAGTGTCTTGTTTGATGTGTTATATTCCTTTAAACTCAAGGTTCATCCTAATAATGAATTTCAGGTTGAAAAAGAGTTGGCAGACGAAAGAGAAAGTATCTCAGAGAACTTAAGATGGATATCACACGGCCCGCACTACGAGGTAACGAAATACACTGTATATCGCATCAATGGATATCTATTCCGCACAAGATCCCGTGATGGTAGAATTCACCAGAATAGTGGGGTTAGCGTTGCAGCAAATGACATGCACATATCTAGAGATGATGATGTTACATATGGTAAAGCCTCTTATTATGGTGTCTTGCAAGAGATATGGGAGTTAGATTACTGTGAAAGAAAAGTTCATCTGTTCAAGTGCAATTGGGTTGATAATAAACGTGGGGTCAAAAGAGATGCTCTTGGCTACAAGATTGTTGACCTTACTATGTTGGGATACAAAAATGATCCTTTTATTTTAGCCTCACAAGCTAAGCAGGTATTTTATGTCAAAGACCAGTTAGATAAGAAAAGTCTATTGTTTTTGTGACACCTCCCAAAAATTATAGAGATGACGATGGCAACGATGAGGAATTCAGTACAGTAATCTTTTCTGCGAATGATAATATCTTGCCGTCTGTAGATCCACAAGACTTGGGTAAAGAATCCCGAAATGATTACTTCCGAACTGACTGCCGAGGTTTACTTATACGCAAGCCAAAATGACACACTCCCGCAGGTACATCGCTTTATTTCCTTTAATCTGTGGTTATTTGGTTAGTGACATGATATTGAAAGAACGATAAAGATGGAACTTATGTTTAATCCTGTTCCTTAGCATGCTTTCTGTATGTTTGCGTGCTTTATTCTTTGTAAAATGAATAACATCATTTTATCCGTGTCTCATATGGAACTTCAATTAAAATTTCTATTACTGTACTTTACAACTTGCTACTCTGGTCACTTTTAAATAGATATCCAAGAGAATGAGAGTTGGTATGTTTTTGTCCTATTGCTTGAATATATTTATGGGCACATGCACTATAACTACATGTTGTACTTGTATTTCAGAAATCTTTTATACACTTCATAACATTACTCAAAGCATATGGTGAAATTGAATTCCAAGTACCCAAATTAGATTCGTAACACTGTAGATATATGATGGAAACTCCAGTTCATTAACCACAAAAAAAAACATTTAAAATGATGGTGCTAAAGGTCTTATGGTTCTCAATTTTATGGTGAAAGCATTTGGGGGCGGACTGATGCTTTTTCCTAAGTGAATTGCATGGAGCGGTTCACTTGCTTGTGTGAGGAGTTTGTATGTTGTGTAGCCTGTGAAGAATAGTGAATTTTAATCTCATTTTCCTTGTTCCAATTTAACCCTCAACCGTTTTGAATACCATACTTGACAGGGTTTTTCCCATATCTTGTGAAAGTCCTCTTTGTAAGAAGTCTTGACCACAATTTATGTTGAGTTGGGCTGACACCTTGTATTAATTGTTGTGCCCTCGTTCTTTCTTCCTTGTTTTTTTTGAACTCAGAACCCTATTTTCCTGTTGCAGGTTCGTTGTGGCTATTCAACACTCTACATTGTTCCTGAGCTTTGACGAAGTCATTTTTATGCCATCAGATGCCTCTATAAGTTTGACACTCGAATTGTAGGACACGAACTCTGCATCTAAAACATCAAGAATTTGATTATGGGATTGTTTTGTCTTGTTATATAAAGAGCAAAAGAAATGCATTCCTACTGCAATCGTAGTTTTGGAGTGGCTGGCTCCAAAATCAATTTGATGTAATATTTTTGTTTTTTTCTTTTGGAAAGAGGTAAATAAAAAATATTGGTTGTAGATCTAAATTTTTTCATTAAATATATTGGCTAAAAATATAAAGCTTTTGTGAATTGATAAGTTAAACAGGTTTGGTTGGTCTCACAGATGGCTCCTGTCGTTTGCAGTCCTTTCTAGATTTGTATGAAAAGTTTAAGATATGGTTTCCTATTTTGGATTTTGGCATGGTTATATATCGGGAATTTTGGGAGAAAGTAACACAACAGAACTCCACTATACATGTTTTATTTTCACAAAACACCCGGCTGCACCCGCTGTATTGCAATTACCTTGGAAGCCACAATCACTTGTAATGTATCCTTCTATACACCAGAGCTTGAGGTTTCTTTATTGCAGTGAACATGCATAAACATTACCCTAGCATATGTTGCTTGAAAATTAAGCATACTAGGAGCATTTGGCCTAGAAAAGACTCGGTAACAACCATGGCTAGTACTTTAAAAGTTAAAATTCAATCTCATGTGTCTAATGGATCCGACGCTATGTTCACAATTTGTTTTTCGTGTAGCCATATCATAATCCTCCCAAAAAAAAATATGGAGTAACCATATGTCAATCTTTTGTCCTGTTTGATATAATGTGTCAATTCCTTAGTATATGCATGTCTAATAAACCAGATATTATGGACACATAAACAAACCAATGTGGCTACATAAATCCTCTTTCCGTCACAGTCTAAAAGGTGTGTCTATTGTCATCCGACACTTTTGACACATACAAAATTATTTAATGTGGCCATATACGCATCTATGGCTACATGTGATTGGATTAACTGAAAACCATGACCAAACGATACCCTATGGATATAGTTGATGGGTTTAGGAATAAACCCATGACTAAATGGTGCACTATGGCTACATGGTAAAACAAAATGTGGCTATAGTTATACTGATGACCAATAGCCACACAAATAACCTGAAACGTGGCTGGACTGTACACTAAAAAACGTGGCCTATGTGAAGGTTTGTACTAGTGATACTGTTTAAAATCATAACAGAAAATTGAAGAAAATTTAAAATCATAAGAGAAAATTTCTTACCTCATCTGTGTATGAGCGAAGAGCTAACAGAGTACTAGATTTCCCAGTCCGGTTATAACTATCTTTCAGTTTTTGGATCTGCGGAATATCGCAAGAGTTAGCGAACAGAATAATAAGAATAAATAAAGAAATATAAAGTGAGTTAAATGGGAAGAAACATACCTCTTTCTTCTTCTCGGACCAAGAGAAAACCCAAGGTTGATAAGCAGCGAGATTCGCAGGAAGAACATTTGACCCAGCAATGTAGGGTCCTTTTAGCATTAAAGGAAAAACACACCATTTATCATCTTTGGATTGGCGAGGAGTTGTTTTTTTACCAGAATGCCAGTCAGTATCTTGCATGAGAACTTTGGCATCATCAATGTTATCTTTCCTTTTTAAGTGAATACCCCAGCGAGTATTCTCTTTCTTCATGGAGATAAGTTCATAGTTCTCAAAGAAATACGCTACTGTGTATTTCTCAGCAACTATCTCTAGGTTTGCGAATTTAGGATCCCTAAGTTCTTTGGAGTATAGAGATCCTCTACCAGCACCACGATTAGCGAACTCTAGCATTAAACGGATGCAGTCCCCACTCAGTTGAAAGATAGCTCGCAAAAATCCCGAATGAGCGAGAATTTCATAAAATAAAGGAAGATCTGAGTTATAAAGAGGAACAGGGATACCTGCGAGAATCTGACCTAGCAAAATTATGATCGATTGATCATCACAATACTGATCAGAAAAAAGTTTGACAGAAAGAATTGACTTGGCATTTTCACCAGGAATGGTAGAGAGAGTGAAACCTTTATCAGCAAGATCTTTTTGGACATCTTGTAAATTCTTCTCATATCTATGACCACTTGGAGCCGTATTTGAATATAGAGTATGGGAATGTATAAATAAATAAGAGAATTGAAAGAGGAAAAAATTACAGCAGCAGAATTTGCAGAAGAAAAGCAGAGTTGCAGAGATGAGAGAATAAAAATAGAAGAGAAAGTAAAAAGAAAAGTAAGGAGAGTATATAAAGGAGATTTTTTTTACTCGAAGAAATAAACACCATTAAGACGAAGTGACGTGAGCGGTTAAAAAGTATCGGTTACAGAAGACGTGTCAAGAAACAAATGAAAGAAAAAATACGTGTGATAAATGCAGAATATGAAAAGATGAACAGCTGCGGCATTTCTCACATCATTCTCTACTTTGCAGAGAAGATATGAGAAGAGGCAAGATGTAGGATCGGAATTTCGCAATGACAATGTTTCAGCGAAATTATCAATGACACAGCACAACAGCGTCGCAGAACAATTTCAGAAATGATAAAATAAATGACGTCAGCTAAGATCACGAGAAAGATATGATAGTCCTGCGAAGATTAGAGAGTTTGCGAAATTAACATTTGTAAGGTTGCGAGAATGTCGCAGACCATATCCGGAAATAAAGGACAGATTAGCTGTCATCCACTATGTATTTCCTTATAAATAGTCGTTCGAGTTGTGAAAAGAGGGAGAGATCTTTTTTGAAATAAGAAAACAAGTAAATAGGAGAGACAAAGTCTAGAGCAAAGATTATTCTTAATTTCTTTATCTTTTTTTGTAAGAAGATTCTAAGATTGATCAATAAAATTAAGAGCTTAAACCTAAAAATGAATTCAATAATAAAAAAATCATACGAGGGGTGTAGCGTGGGATTTTCTGCAACTACAAAACAGAAGGTTATTACCATGCCAAATTTTCTGAATTTCCACGCTTCTTTTCTTACTTCAAGTTTATTATATTATATCGTCTGGTCGACATTATTATTTTATGCTACCTTAACTTTTCAAAGTTGTGGCTGACCATTTCTTTTGTGAATATGCTTATTAAGATCCAACCATTATCCAAGTTGATCAAGTTTTTCTATTTGTTTTATTTTACTTTAATTTGATTTTGTCTGTAGGCTAAGCTTAAGTCTACATTGCAGCATACAACACCCACTTATTTGATCGTTCAACATCTCTTTGGATCATTTGTATTTGTTCCTTTGCTTGACCAAATATACATTCTGTGACACGTCAGCGGGAGTCTGAATAGAGGAAAGGCACCTGCACGTCACCGAAGTCTGAATATCACAAGTCAACTAGTGAAAAATAATTTAGTGGAACTGAGCAAAATTTGAGGGTATGGTAAGAAATCAGTCCAAACATTTTGAACAAGGACTTACTGTTTAAAGGAATACCTAGATAATTTACAGACAGTTGATGAGTAAGATTACAACCAAAAACTTCAGCACAATTATTTCCATTATGCATGTTTCCAAGTCCCTCGATGGTACTTTTTGTAGTTGCAGGAAATCTTACAACCACACTCCAATGTATCTAGACTATTTCTCAAGTAATCATTATAAATTTTTTATTAACTTTCAAGGATTATAATTGGATACAACGGATAACAATGACTTTTCTTCCTCTTCAAACAAACTCTCTCTCTCCTAATTTCTTGTCTAACACACACTAAAGATCTCTCTCTCTATGTAATGACTTCCTTCTTTTATATAGCGATTCCTCATAGTGGATGACAGCTAAGAGATCCACTATTTTCGGAATCACTATGCGATACATTCGCTCATTTACAACCATTCATTCTCGCACAAACTATACCTCGCATAAAATATCACACTTTATTCGTGATGCTTTGCCATGTGTGATAGTCCTCCTTTACATCAGATAATCCTTACTTCGCATACTTATTGATATGTGCGATATTCCACTCCTACATTTTGCCTCTTCTCATTTCGCTTACATTGTGAAGTGAGCGATATGAGAAATTTCCATCCTATAATATCGCATGTGTATATCTTTTCGTATTCTATCTTGCCGACACTCCTCCGGAATTCCAGCTTTCCTTAATTACGCGTGCATTTTTAACCACTTATTATCTGACACGTCATTTTAACCGCCTGTTTTTATCCGTTCATTCCTAGCATTAATCAAATCTTGAAAAATGGGACTGATTTTTCCTTATATATCTTCTTTCGTCTTCTTCTTCTTTCTACTTTCTTGTTTCATCTTCTCTGCTACTGCTTTCTCTGATCAAAGCTAAATTCATTTCTTTCTACTTTCTACCCATTTCCATTTCCATTCTAAAAATGGCTCCTGCTGGCAAGAAGATGGAGACAAAATTCAATATGTTGAAGAATGAATTCCATTCGAGAGGTTACTCACTTTCTCTTCCCCCGTCATCTGACTATTCATCCAAACTTAGTCTTGATTTGATCACTTCCGATCAATGGAATAATCAAAGAGTTATTATTTAATTGAGACAACTTTCCATTCTTCCAATTCCCTTGTTTAACCCCGAAATACCCCTATTTTATGAAATTCTTGCTGATGATCGATTCGCACGGGGAATATTTCAACTAAGTGGTGATGCGATCAGAATAGCATTGGAATATTCTCGTCGCAAAGCTTGGCTAGAATCCTCTTATCATTATGAGTGCAAAACGAATCGCATCGTGATAAGGTCATTGATTCTACCGATATACTCTTGATAATTTCTTCAAAAATTACTGTGTTGCAATTATGAAAAGCAATGTAACTAAATGCGTCGTTCGCTTAAGAAGAAAAGATGGTATCGCTGAAGATGATAGGATCATGCGACATGTTGATTGGAATGACAAATCTAACAATTCTGCTCGCATATCTAATGACTCGATCTGGCTTAATTGCCCTGTCATTCTAGAGGGTCCTTATATTTCTGGTAAAGCTGAGGATGGTTATGATATTCCTCTTCCTTAAAAGTTTTCTTCTTACCAACCTTGGAAGTTTGTACTTTCCGAAGCTGAGACAAAGAAAGTGGTTATGATATTCCTCGCATAATTTCTTCCAATTTCTTATAGTCGTATAAATGTTCTCAATTTCGCATAATAATCCCACTTTTTGCAGACTGCTAAGAGGGCCAAAACTTCACACAATGCATCAGCTTCGCAGAATAATAAAGTAAGAAACATTCTTTTTGATTTTAACAATATTGTTGCCTCTGTTTCTTATCTTGATTATTCGCGTAGGTGAAATCTTTAGGTGATAAGACTTCAAGTAAAGGCAAGTATATTCCTAAAAGGCCTACGTCTAAATCTTCATCAAAAACGACATCTACAATGGATGACCTCTCTAGGAAGCGTAAAAGCTATGATTCCTCTTCAAGTTCGGAGTCTAGTGAGGATGATATCTCTGTTTCTGATGATTCATCAATTCCTTCTTCTTTGAAAGAATTGTCCAATCTTTTTGATGGAAATATCCTAACTGTTGTTGATAATGAAGAATTAAATCATTCTTTTAAAATGGTTTCTAAAATATGTGATGCTCCTACTTTAGATGATCCATCTATTCGTGGAGCTTCCTCTGCGATAAATCAAAACCTCCAATTCACAATCGACTCTTTGGTAATATTTGCAATTTTACCTTTTGTTTTTTCTTAAGTCTTGCTTTATTCCTAATAGTAATACTTCATTTCGTTCTCGCAGGGAGACCGTTTATCTTATGTAATCTCCTCGGACTACTAAAGGAGACTTACTAAACATGAGAAAGAAAATGTCAAGCTTAAAGCTGAGAATTCAACCAATTCTGATTTGATTCGCAGAGCCCGAGAAAGAAATGATGAACTCATTGGTATGTAGCCTTTATTTTCCTTGTTATTCTATTTTATGCGATAATTCGCATTTCTTATTTTGTTATATTCGCAGACCTGTATAACCTTTCGGATGAGGATTCCAATCTTCCTGATGGTGAAACCCTTTTAGAACACCTTAATTCTTCTTTAAATAACTATCCCAACCAAGGATTTGAAAATCTGAATTTGGAAGAATTAAGATTGAAATATGCTGCTCTTAGAAAAAGCCATAGATCTTTATTGACTACAATTAATAACTTTAAACATCGTCTTCATGAGATCCAAGAACAAACTCAAGTTTTGGAAACAAAGAAGAATAAGCTTATTGATGAGAAAGATGAGATCACTCTTAAGGGTGCGAAAGCACTAGAAAAATTACAAGAATCCATTATTGAGGTTAAAAAAAAACGTGATTTAGGTTTGAGCGAAAAGAACCTACTTGTCGAAGAAAGAAATTTAATTCGCTATCGGTTTCTCATAGAAAGCGAAGCTGAATTTAGTTGGGCTGCTAGAGTTCTGAATGATGCTAGAAAGGACTTATCCATAAACGTGAGTCTTCAAGATGAACATTCCGCATTGGTTAAAGACATTGTTTCCAATTATGAAGGTCAAATATTGCTCTTTTAATACTTATCTTCTGAGAATGACACATTTTTTATATGTATTCTAACTTGCTTATTCATATTTCGCAGATAAGGAGAAGAATTATCTTCAGAAGATTGAAGAGTTAGAAACTCGCTTAGCTTCTGAAGAAGAGGATAATTATCCTCAGAAGATTAAAGAAATAGAAACTCGCTTAGCTTCTGAAGAAAAAGATTTATTTGCTCGCAACTCTAAGTATCAGCAATTGAAGAAGAACTTCATCATCATGGTTTCAAACAATAGCAATGATGTTAATCGTGCTCGCGAAGCTGCTGTTAAGAAAGTATGTGTTGAGAATAACATTTATCTTACAAAGTATAAATTTCCTGAAATCCCTGGTAATGAACATATTTCTGATATTTCAGACAGTGAGGGAAAAGATGAAGAATCTGAAGAAGAAATAAGTGTTTCTGAGGCTGAGCGGGATGATGACTAATCATTTTCATTTGTTGTAAATTCCTTGTCTTCTGAATATTTTCATGTAACCTTAAAAACATCAACCTTTTGAGCATTAATTTTCACTACTTTAATATAAATTCCCTTTGTTCGCATTCATGTACAAAATATCATTCTTTCGCATGTATATGAGTATATCAAATGGGGCAAATAACATTCCCTTTGCATTCCAATTCTTGCCTCTGTTAATTGACACATATTGATAGACTTAGTATGATTAATTCTATTTTATAGTTCTTCATGCATTTGGTGCGAATGCGTTCGCAGTATTCCTATTTCCCTGTAAATTCCTGCAAAACAAAATTAGTATAAAATTTTATGTTTCTCATAAGGTCTTATTTTTCCTTCCTATGTAAAGGTCTTATCTTGCCTCAATTCTGTGCGATGAGATCGCGAGCGGTCTTTACATTGTAATGTATCGACCTATTGACATCATCTTATCTTTTCCTTGTATTATTTCCTCTTCAGGTTTTATCGGATAAATATGATAAGTCTTAATACTCCATTGAGTAAAAAGTCTTATGACATTTACGTCTTTTGACACAATTCAACTCCCTAATGGAGGGTGTCGTCCTTATCTTCCCCTTGATTTCCCCTTCAAGGAAGATTACCTCTACCGGGTTAAGGTTATGGCTCTTCTCATCTGGTTAATTCATCAACCAGTTGATTTCGCAGTCTCAAATCCCAACACCGATGAGGTTTATGGTTGCGAGACCGCACCCTAAGTGGGGTATCTTCGGACCAAGTGCATCATAGTCAGGACTTGTCAAGAGTGGCAAGGTACGCTCCAGATGCCCCCAAGCACTCTTGACTCAACCGTGTACCCCGGCGCCCTGATCGAGTTTCTGCACTCCTTAGGAGAGACTTTCTCACCTTAGTCTCTCAATCTAAGATTATTATCTTAGACTGGAAATTAAAGGTACCTCTCTCGGATGGGCATTTTCGTTTGTTCTCACCCCAAATATCCATGACTCAAGTTCCAGGGTCGGTGTTGCTTTCCCTTGAGTCATGCTTTCTAGGTTTCTATGACTATGACGTGCGATAGGTCTTACTTTTTTTCCTCTTGCATGTCTGCGAACTAGGTTGCACGCCACATTCGAATTCCCAGCCAATCTGATTAAAATCACATCTGATTCCTTTTATTAAGGTCTTATTATAAATATTTTAATTTTTCTTTTCTCGACATGGTATCACTTCATGAAACTAGAATTTGTCATTCCATCTTCAAATTTTTAGTTTATATAACTCTAGTACATGGATTTCATATGAACTTATTTCTCATAAAGAAAGACAACTGCATTCTCCATATTACTCATTTATCCCCTTCATTTTTTGTATCTTTTTAAACTCGCATATATTGTTCAGAATACTATTTCGCATACCTCTTTCAATCTTCTCTGTGTTATAACTATTAGGGTTTCGCATACTTTTTAAACCATGTTTCAGTACTCTGTTTTTCTGTTTGTCCAACTCTCAACTATACTGTATCCACCATTAACCTCTCAGCTCTTTGACTATCTGCAACATGTTTTTTCCAATTTCATCGCTTACTCTCTCTTTGTCCGCACTTGTCAATGTCAATTTCTTGACAATTTCTACTTTCAACTGTGTCTCCTCTTATAATACCAACACCTTGAGGTAAGGGAAATTTTATGCAGTTATGAAATATTGAGGCCACACCCAAGATACTATGCATCCATGATCTTCCAATTACAGCATTATAGGGTGATTCGACATCTACAACACATAACACAATATCTGTAGGCATACTCTGAAGAAGAATTCTCATAGTCACCTCACCTTTTGTCTTGTTCGCAGTTCCATTGAAGCCATAAATTTTGTACGTTGAAGGAATCAATTCGTCGTCCCTTCCACCCATGGTTTTATATGTAGAATAAAATAGAATGTCAACAGAATTTTCGGGATCTATAAGTATTTTATTTATTCCCCAAGTGTTTTCTTCTTCATCATCTTCTACTTTTGGCTTTGGATTAATTCCTAATCTCACTACTAATGGACATTCATGTGACTCCCCTCCTCCTGGTGTTTCTTCCGCACTAAATGAGATAGTCTGTTTTTTCCAATCCTTCAATGGTGATATTTTCGCAAGATTAAGAATTTCCCTTCCATCATTATCTCTCGCATACACCCTTCTTAAGACATTGTCATGGAAGTCTTCTATGTTTCTGAATGAATGTACAATTGAATTACAATATAGGTTCTTCGCTTTCGCGCCTACTTCAATTACAAATGTATCCTTTCCTTTCTGCTTTGCATATACGTTTCCTCCTGGTGGTGGTGGTGGTAAATTCTTTGGTTGTTGTGCTAAGAAATGATCCATTTTCCTTGTTCAATCATTCGCAATATGATTTTCCTCACATTTCTGCAAGCACTTGTTGTGTGACCATGAAAGCGATGATATATACAAAATTCTCTACTCCTCCTCCCTGGTGGTGGTTCCTCTCATACATTATGTGGTTCTGGGATTTCTTCCATTAGAATGACAGCTTCCCATACTTTATCTACTCTAGTGTTCAGCTTTGGCAGATTTATTTGTTCCCATACTATCTTTCCAGTTCCTTGTCTTTTATTATAATATGGTTGTTGACCTCCTGAAATTTCTGGTGGATTATCCATTCTTTGCATTTTATTACTACCTCCATGATTTTGAAATTGTCTGTCTCTATATTCTTTGACAAATTCTGTTTGATCTGCACTACCCATGGCTATTAGTTTTTGTTCCATTTATGTAGTGTTCCTTCCTTGATTTCCCTGCGACGTACTCGCAACAACATTTGTCAGTCTTGGGAGTAAACTTGCATTTCCACCTTTCGCATCAGGTATTGCGACTGGGTATGACTCCATATCTCTTTGTTTTTCCTCAAGTGCTATGTACTTCTCTTGAAATTCGCTCAGCTCTGACATTGTTATTGTATCCTTTATCCTAAATATTTGCGTATATAACAAATCTGTAGCGAAAAGAGCATTAATAAATGCAAGAATAAGGTATCGCTCATCCACTTGTCTCCCCATTTAACTACACATGGTTCTCCAGCGTGTTGTTAGATGACGCAAACTCTCATTTGTTCTTCTGTGAAGTCCAAATGTCATCTCAATCCCTGGTTTTGACATATTATTGCTGATATATTGTCCTAAAAAGACGTTCTGTAAGTGGTGGAATGATCCAATGGTTTCTATTGGTAGTCATTCAAACCATTTCAGAGCTTCCCACTGCGTCATGTTCTCCAGCGTGTTGTCAGATGACGCAAACTCTCATTTGTTCTTCTGCGAAGTCCAAATGTCGTCTCAATCCCTGGTCTTGACATATTATTGCTGATACATTGTCCAAAAAAGGCGTTCTTTAAGTGGTGGAATGATCCAATGGATTCTATTGGTAGTCCTTCAAACCATTTTAGAGCTTCCCATGCCAAGCTCGCAGCGAAATATTGACACATTACTGCGTCATTGTTTTCCCACTGCAACAAAGATCGTGTATAAGCTTTCACATGTTGTATTGCACAGACGCTTCCATCAAATATGCTAGTGAATGTTGGTAAACTGCACTTAGGCGGTATCACTGCCCTTTGAATCTGTTTTGTAAAGGGAGTTTTCCCAGCTTCCTCCACTGCTTCCTCTAATTGTCTCCTTCCACCATTTCTTTTCGCAGTCATCATTTCTCTTAATTCCGCCATTTCTTTAAGAATTTCTTCATTGAAGCTTTGATATATATCTTTGCTCATAGGTATTTTTAATCTTGCTTGCCTCAGTATATTCTCATGATTATTCTGACGTATTGCTTCTTGTATCTCATATTCTTCAGTTTCTTCTCTCCTTCTCCTACGCCTGTCAGTGTTCGTTTCAATCTGTGCTCTATCATGTCGTTCCTCTTCACCTGTGCGATCATGTCGATGTCTTGATATTTCTCTTTCTTGTGGTGAAACCCATCCCTGCTCTATATCATTCATGCGATGACGTTTGCGCCGCCTTACTCGATTATCATGGTTATTTTAACGTAATGCTTCTTGCAATTCTCTCTCTACAATTTCTTCCCTTCTTCTTTTTCTGTCACTTTCGTTGCTCACACGTGTAGCTTCCCTTTCTCGTTCATCCCCTGCTCTCAACATTTCTCTTCCATGCAATATCATTTGTCCTTGCCTCAGATCCTCTTCTTATCTTTCGAAATTATTATGTGTGCGATGTAGAAGTTCACGCGGATGCTCATATTGATTAGTTCCCAAATCTTGAGCTACATCCCTTCTTCTTTGTTGGTCCTGTGGATTATCATCTACTTGCATGTTTTCTTCAATTTCTTCCATGCATTGTCTTCGCCTAGTATCTTCTTGATTGGATCGACTTTGCCTTGATGAACTCCTGCTTGATCTCGACCTGGATCGTGTGGCACTTCTCGATCTCTGCTCTTGCAATCTAAGATTATATTCTCTTAATTCATCATTCTGACGTATCAAATTCGCACGCTCTTCACCTTCTCTTTGTCGTTCTGCAATCAATCTTTGTCTAAGCTCTGCAAGTGTCATATTCTCATCATTCCCCTCAATTCTTCCTGTATCCCCAGATCTTTGTATTTCCTCTTCAGTTGAACTTGTTTGCGAAGTATGAACGCTCACTTTATCATAATCAATATCATTATTCCGCTCTTGTTCACGCTGAGGTCCAATTGGATTTTCGTTTCTTTGATTTTCTCTTACTCTTTCTTTTTGTTGATCGAGATTTGTAATTCTTATTCTCTCAGCAATTCTATTGATCCTTCTGGTTGTTGTTCCCTGTTTAACAGTAGATCCAATTCTTGTCATCTTCAATTTCCAGATCTTACTTTTTCCAAGATTCTACGAATTTACTACCAGGATTTATCACCCAAAGCTGTTTCTAGCGCCAAAAATGTAGTTGAAGGAAATCCTACAACCACACTCCAATGTATCTAGACTATTTCTCAAGTAATCATAATAAATTCTTTATTAACTTTCAAGGATTATAATTGGATACAACGGATAACAATGACTTTACAGTGACTTTTCTTCTTCTCCAAACAAACTTTCTCTCTCCTAGTTTCTTGTCTAACACACACTAAAGATCTCTCTCTCTCTCTCTATGTGATGACTTCCTTCCTTTATATAGCGATCCCTCATAGTGGATGACATCTAAGAGATCCACTATTTTCGGAATCACTATGCGATACATTCGTTCATTTACAATCATTCATTCTCACACAGACTATACGTCGCATAGAACATCACACTTTACTCGTGATCTTGCTGAGATCATCCAATACGTCACTTCAGCTTTGTCATGTGCGATAGTACTCACTTACATCAGATAATCGTTACTTCGCATACTTATTGATATGTGTGATATTCCACTCCTACACTCTTCATGAAATTCATGTTCAAACCAGAAATAAGCTCATACCCAAGAAAAATGTACTATAAGTTTTGAACTTGTTCTTCTTCATCATCAAAAAAGACAATAAGGTCATCCGTAAATTGGATGTGGTTAATCACAGTACTATCCTTAGCTACTTTAAATCCTTGGATTATATATATATATATATCATTAGCAAAGCCTTTTTGAACGTCAAAGATAAAATGTTGGCAATGAGGATGAAAAGAAAATTGGAGATTGAATCTCCCTGTCTAATACCTTACTATTAGGTTCACATTTTCACGTTTCGAATATAAATATTACTAGTTAAGTTTCATGGTTCAAAAACATATAAGTTAAAGTTGTATTAAAATACTTTGTATCTTTTTACCAAAAAAAAAGAGCGGGATATTGATATAATGCTTTTAGGAAGGAAAAAAAGCGAAAAAGAGAAAAGAAAAAGAGGACACTGGTTATTCTTCATATACCAATAGGTCAGAGCTAACATTTGCAGAGGTTGTGATAAAAACTTATTCGGCAAAAATAGCATTGATTTAAAGACAAATTTTGCAGAAATTCTTTCACAAAGATGCCTCAAGGAATACTACACGTAATTTTCATCAGTGCTAAAGGTCTTAAAAACACTGATTTTCTATGTAAGTTTTTGTTTCTATCAATTTTTTATCATTAGATGTTGATTTATATGAGTTTTGAAATTTGAGATTTGTTGCTTGTTTCAATCATTTTCATCAGATATACTACTTTATTTAACCTAGCTAGTGGTTGACTTACATAAAGTTTGATCATAATGTTTCGTATTGCATCTTTATGCTTTTTAAACATTTGAGTTTGATGAATATCTCTCAATTCGCGAGAAAGCTGCCTCAGACTTCATTTCTTCAGCTGACCTTTCAATAATTGAAACTCCCCTTGTTGATCCTTCTGTGAATGAAACCTCTTCTCTTCCTATTGAGAATGTTTCTCAACCTTCTATCACTGCCAGTTCTCTACCTGAGTCTCTTCCTCTTTCGAAAGAAACCGTGGAAGGAATAAATATTGCTTTCAAAGTTTTATCGGAAGTCCTGGATGATGGCAAGAAGTCTTATATTGATCCTATCAAGTCTAATGTTTGTGAAATTCTGAGCAAGCATTTAGGTTCTGACAGAGATGCTTCGCAAATAGCTTTGGAAAAAGAATGTAATGCTCTTCGTCTCAAAAATCAAAAGCTTCAGAATTTTTTGTTGGATCGTGACAATCTTCGAAAGAAGAGATGAGTAAGTGGAATGGAACAGAAGTTTGGACAGTTTTAAGGTGGCGAGATTTCTTGAAAGGTTTATTGACATCCTTATCACCCTGCGAATTACAATCCAGATAAGAAACAGGGGCAACAATATTGTTATTATAAAAGGACAATGTTTCTTACTACCTTCTCATTCACAGACTTTCTTTTATGCGCAACAACCTTATGTTGTGGTTTGGGAATATTAGGGTTCTGAACTGTAAATTTAGTGATGGAGGCGCTTTTGCTAAAATAACAAGAGTATGGGAATCACATAAACAAAATCAAATAAGGCAATAAACAAGATCAATTTCAGCAAAACCCATAAAGAAGAAAAAAGAAAACTAACCTTGATGAATCCATGGAAAAATACAACAGGAAGATTATTTCGAAGAAAATTACGAACGATGAAGATCTGCAGAAGAAATAGTATGAAGATGAAGAAGAACTTAAAAAGATTGAACAAGAAAGAAGAAAAGTTGAAATAACGGAATTTGCAGAAGAACGATGAAGTTGCAGAGAAAATAAAAAGAAATAAAAATAGAGTGAGAAAGAATATATATAGAGGGAATTTTTCCTCGAGAAAATAAACACGATTAATACGGAAAGATATAAGCGGTTAAAAATCAACGGTTACAAAAGACGTGTCAAGAAAAGATATGGTTCTAGAAAAGATATGAGAAGAGGCAAGATGTAGGATCAGAATCTCGCAACAATAATATCTTAGCGAAATTATCAACAACACAACACAACAGCGTCGCAGAACAATTTCAGAAATGATATAATAAACGACGTCAGCTAAAATCATGAGAAAGATGTGAGGATCCTGCGAAAATTAGAAAGTTTGCGAGATTAAGATTTGTAAGGTTGCGAGAATGTCGCAAGTCTTATCCGAAAATAAAGGACATATTAGCTGTCATCCACTATGTATTTCCCTATAAATAGTCGTTCAGTTGTAAAGGAAGGGAGAGATCTTTTTTGAGTAAGAAACAAGTAAATAGGAGAGAGAAAGTCTAGAGTAGATTTCATTCTTGATTCCTTTATCTTTTCTTGTAAGAATATTCAAAGATTGATCAATAAAATTAAGAGTGTAAATGAAAAAATGAGTTGAGTAATAATGAAATCATATGAGGTGTGTAGTGTAGGATTTCCTGCAACTACATTTACAAACCCTTCCTAGTACTAAAGAGGTGATTGGTTCTCCAATTGATCAAGGAAACCCTACCTCTCTTGGAAGGAAGAAATATCCTAATGATGTTACTAAGCCTACACATTCTAAACACTCCGATGATCAGAAAGTATGTCTCTTTTGTGACTCAAAAGGACATGTTCAACGGAAGGGAAAATTGAGATTGAACGACAACTATGTTGGTCGACTTCAACACACCTTAGATTTAATACTCAAAGGTGTAACTGACATTTGGATGTCTAACCCCATCGGTTTTAGTACTCACCCTGTGAATTCCTCCAGGAAAGTTAGTTCAATTTGCTCATCGAACGTTCGAACAAATTGTAGCTTTAATACAAATCGTTCAAGTAGATTTCAGAAAGGTTCTTTTCAACCTACAATGAAAATTGATGCTAAAGATGTGAAGAAAGTACCAGTAAGTGGAAACAACAATAGAGACATGAAAGAAAATCTTAATTTGACAATTGAAGGATACAAGGCCCTTATCAACAGGCTGTCAAAATCCTTCATACGAACTTCTGGTAAGGATTCAAACTTAATCTCATACCTTGATGATAGTAAGTTTTATGATACGTTTTCACATTGAAAAGGGTTTCCTCCAAATATTAGAAGGAAAAAGAGGATTACCCATGAACAATATTCATTTGATGAGCAGAAAGCTCATAGTTGTGTTAATTAATCACAAGGGTTGAATTCTTACTCATGAAAAATCCTGCGGAGTAAAGATATGCAAATAACCTGGTATACTTGTTGGAAAAATGCATTATGTTTAGTTGAGTTGTTCTCTTATCGTTCATAGCTAATCTATTGTTTACAGAGAGTCTTGCCTAAGAATTGTGTTTAGTTTTTAAAAAAAAAAAACTTTTGAATTGTCATTTTTTTTCTGGTTGTCTTGAAAAAGTTTGGTTCCTTTTGATTCTTTGTGCTACTGTTGTGCTATAAAATTTTCTTCTCCTAGAGAATATAAAATTTAATGAGTTAAACATGGTTGTAACAAAAGTTTTTGCTTTACCTTGTAAAGAGGTATCTTCTGTTTTATTCTAAGTCTTTTTTTTTGGGTCAATATTGGTTTTTGTGCGGGTATCCACATCGCCTTGTCACGAACCAATTTTTAGAAACCCTAAAGGTTACTCCCTAAGAAACCTTTTAAATCACTACACCAAATTCTGGGATTAGAAACAGAACAGAGCCGTTACTAAAAGGGGTTGTAACGGCTTTCACCTGTTTCAAAAAGGGGTGTTACAATTTTTTTGTAATGGCAATGTGGTCGTTACGAGTTTTGGGTTGTAACGGCTTTTGAGCAGGCGCAAGCCGTTACTACGTGGAGAGTCGTAATAGGCGGGAACTGTTACAAAATTTTTGTAACTTGACAGTCGTAACACTTGTGAGCCGTTACGAATTTTTTGGTAACAGCAAAAAAATTACTGTCAGTCAACATTGACTTGGTCAATATCCACTAGCAGTTCAGTATCAGCCGGAATACGCCGGAATAAATCTTTCATTCAATACAACCAAGGTTCAATCACCATTCAACAACAATAACTTGTTATATTCTTAATTTTTTACTCATAGCTAAAAGAATTCCTAAATTTGTGCATAATATCCAAATAGTGAAATCTTATATATTGTGTCAAGAAAAATGGAAAATCTTACAAGGGATAAGGATATAAGAATTCTTTCAAGTCTTAGTTCCTACCATAGAAGAGTGTACAGATCTCCTCAACAATCAGCAAGATTTCTTCGAGTTTGATAATTCTTATAGACCTTTTGATGCTCAACAGCTGGAGCATCAAGCTCACTTGATGGCTTTGGAAGATCACTGACCTGTACAATAGACAAAAGAAGAGCACATCAAACATACTGAGCTTTAAGAGAACCAACAGTGCTTATGGTTCTAGAACTGGATCTATACATTAACAAAGGAAAACAGCAATGAAGTCCCCACACCTGAAGATAATGAACATAGCGCTTTGTATATCCCAAGTCATTCAGCACCTCCAACGACTTAACCAACTGCCATGCTGATGGAGCAAACCTGCACCACAAAAATTCATTTTATTATCAACATCATGTCTTCAATGTATGTGTTTAGACTTACAACTATACATTTAACTATGAGCCTTTGTTATAGCGACTTGACTATCGCAATGTATATTTATTGCCGAAACGGGTTTAAGACATATTGGTATATCTTCAAGGAAATTATGAAGCCACTTTGCTTCTTCCGTTGCTTTTTCTAAAGCAATAAACTCAGCCTCCATAGTTTATTTAGAGATCAACGTTTGTTTGGATGATTTCCACGATATTACAGCCCCTCCCAAAGTAAATACATAGCCACTAGTAGCCTTAGTATCATCACTGTCTGAGATTCAATTTGCATCAACATATCCTTCAAGTACTGCAGGATAATTTGTATAATGCAACCCATACTCCTTTATATCTCTCAAGTATCTCAAAACTCTTACGAAGGCTTTCCAATGAGTTTCACTAGGGTTACTTGTAAACCTACTTAGTTTACTAACTGAACACGCTATGTCTGGCCTAGTACAACTCTTTAGATACATAAGACTACCAAACACACGAGAGTATTACTTTTTTCGTTCTCATACACGGTAGATACATTTATTTTGTGTCGTTATTACTTGAGCTAGAATTACATATCTGGTCGTTTTTTTAGAAAATGCTTATATCTTCTACCATAATTTATGTGTATTCTTTCACATATTCTAGTGTACCGACGTTGGTACGATTTAGCTAGCACGTCTAACCCTCTATTCTTCGAGGTTCTTTCCATATTCATCTTTTCCACAGACAGTTACCTTAATTAAGTTGAGAATTTTTTTTATCCCAACAGGTATACATATTGTTATTCGAGAGAATTTCCCATGCCTCTCAATCATTTATATCATGTTGAATAGCTTATTAAATATCGTGAATCTATAGTTATCATACTTCAGCATCTACTAGTACTTTAATATAATTGTATGAAGTTGAAAAAGTAAAAATGGAAAGCTCTTTCTGACTCATGTCACCTTTTATAAATTGCATTCCATAAAATCTGACATACTAATTTGAAACATATATTTGTTGAAGTTATTGGCTCTTTTATATTCTAACAAGTGGAATCCATTCCATTGATCATTCAGATTTTCAGGGGAAAAATTTCATCAATGTTTCAAAAACTTCCTTCAGAGTATTTCATCGCCTGAAGTCAATATGCCTCCTTGCAAACATAGAAGTTATGCCTTTACCTTTTTAACAACGGATCGTCATTGACTGAAGGTTTTTATGATTGAAGTATAGCCTTTGTATACACAACTAAATTCTGTATCAAAAAGTTTCTTTAATGGCTCTCAAGTACTTGTGAGTGCAAAAAGTCAAATTCGAATCAAGTTGGTTTAGTCAAAACCCGGCTAACTGTTTGGTCAAGGACCGGTCAATTGGGTTGACTAGGTCATGGTTAGTAAAAATGCATATATATGGTCCATTATATATGAAGTACTCAGGTCCATTGATAATAAACTTGAAACTATTAAAATATAGGCTCAAATGCATTGTTAACCCGAAAATTGAAAATTTCATCATCCAACTGTAGTGATCAGTAGACAACTGTGACCAAGTATGATGATGATGAAACTTAAGTGAAATTTCCATCAATAAGTTTATCCAAATATAACAAAACTTCAAGGTAATCCAACGGATAAATAAAATTATATCCATGACGTCGTATGACTGTTTCAATTCTCGTTTTTGTGGACACCGATGGAAACATCACGTACTTTACAGTAGTTACCATGGTTAGATCTTCATGAAATGTTTATAGTATGTCAATAAAGACAATATGTAAAACTTACTAAGAATACAGTATCATCCAACGGTTGGAATTCCTAAACATTAGGTTTTACGACGCTGTTATACACAAGGGTTTTTCTGAACATACACAATTTCATTAAAATCACGTTTTGGAGATTGCATTATATTCCAATTAATTAAAATTTTAAACGAGTAAGTAATACATAATTGGGTTTTGACATACTAAAATTTTACAAAAATCTAACGGTGAAATTTATATGTTTGATAATCATACATTTGTGGAACCCTAATATATACTATGAAAACAAAATTCTTTTTTGGAACGAGAATAACTGGTAATTAACACATCCTGAATAAGAATTAAGCTTGATCAAGACCACTCTAATATATCTTCGTGAAGTAATTCTTGATTGATCTTGAGCGATAAAAAGTAATAAAAAAATTGCACAAAATGGTAGCATCATGTTGATAACGTGTTGAAGTAGAAATATAATATGGAAGAATATAAGAATGAGAACTCTTATTGAATAGAGATAAGGTATGTGTTACATAAAGTTAAGCCTCTACATATAACCTATGTCGTAAACCCTGGTTACATATATGGGACGCACATATATGGACCCAAGACCCAACAACACTAAGTTATTTAATGAACCAGTTTTAGAGTATATATTAAAATATTCCTGAGCGTATTGAATAATGCCAAAAATATGATTACGTGATAGTAGTATAAAAATCCCCTTATCCATATGTTTTTGTGAATAACAAAACATCTTCAATTACAGAGGGGAAGCTGTGGAACCAACGCCAAAAGCTGTAGAACCAATGCCTTCATCTTCGAGCCGGCAACTTCCAAAGGCTATTTATATAGACTAGATTTTGTGCCCGTGTTACGTTCGGGCATTATTTCTCTTTTAACCATATTTTTGATTTGTGTGATGTGGCTTCGCCTCGCCCCGTCGTGATTTTCTTATTAGGTGACGTGGAGTTTTGCCCCGCCCCATCACGATACATTTTTGATTAGGTGTGGTTCGGCTTCGGCTTCGCCTCGTTTCACCCTGTCGTGATGCATTTTTTATTTGGTGTTGCACGGCTTCTCCCCGCCCGTCACTATGCCTTTTTGATTAGGTGTGGCTCGGCTTCGGCTTCGCCTCGCCCCGTCGCGATGCATTTTTGATTTGGTGTTACACGACTTCGCCCTGCCCCGACGTGTGTTTTGATTTGTTGTTGCACGGCTTCACCCCTCCCTTTCGCGATACATTTTTGATTGGGTGTAGCTCGGCTTCAGCTTCGCTCTGCCCCATCGCTATACCATTTTGATTTGGTGTGGCTTGGTTATTTGGTGTGACTCGGATTCGCCTCGCCCCATCGTTTGGGGTTTTTTATTTGGTGTGGCTCGGCCTCACTATTTTGTGAAAGTGTTGGTTTGTCAATGGGTCAAATCCAGTTCCCCAAAGAAAAACAGGACATAGGGTGTAAGGTTTTCAAATATGGAAGAAAAAAGATAGAAAAATAGTCAATAGTGGTATAACTTAGTAAATTTATGGATGAAGGCCCATTGGTCTGGTCCACTGATTAGATTTCATTCCATTCATCACTACTCGATAAACTCCCATCACACATAAAATAATGCAAATTCTTATGATGTAGAGCTTATTTCAATTCATAACAATGCATATCATTGCAGAATGTTTAGGATTTATGATTCGGTGTGGCTCGGCTTCGCCTCGCCCCGTCTCCATGCATGCCCCCGCCCCATCCCCATACATTTTTTATTTGGTGTAGTTTGGCTTCGCCTCGCCCCGTGCCGATGCATTTTTAATAAATAACCGAGTTGCTTCAAAAAAAATAATTTTTTTTTTTGTAAACTAAGTTCCCTTGTAACACAACGCCCAAGCCTTCCATGCCTCAATTATTTTCATTTTTATGTGAATGTTGCTGTAAGATAGGACAGTTGTCTCTGCAAAAAAAATAATATAACGTTGTTGTAAGATAGAACGTTGCTGTAAGATAGGACATCATGCAAACGTTAATGCTTTCGCGTCTGTGGCTAATGCATATGTAACTATGCTTGCCAATCTATGCAACGGACATCATGCATCTGTTAATTTGAACTTATCATGTGTCCGTAACAACAATTACATCAGTTCCTATACAATTCTCAAGTACTACAGTTGTGCTCCGTTGTTGTTACATTTGCATCTCATGTCCAAAAAATAAACGTCTCAAATTCTTAGATATCCACATAAGGATAAGGATGTTAAGTGGATTAGTAGAGGATCCAAAGACTACGAAGCAAACTTTCTCATTAAAGAACTTTCAGTTCACTGTAAAATGATCAGGACTTGAAAATATCTAGAAACTTCAGTTCGAATTCAATCTTCAGCTGGGTTCACATGGTCCCTGCATTTGGAATTCCTTCTAACTGCATCTTATGTGATACCTCCATTTTTGCAACATTGAGTGCAAATGTGATTCCCCAATTCCACGTATGTCAAGAGATATAAAAGAATATCGAAGGCCTGCATATGAGATTCCAATGAACTTTTTAAGCAGCACCATGAACAGGTTAAACAAAAATGCACAAAAGAGTTGTGCTATATGTAAGAAAAGATTTTTTTATCGGCGATCTACTACTGCAAATCCATGATGAATTCATCCAACAATAATCACTATTCAAATCTATTTTATTTTAATATTCAACTAAATGTTAAGTACCCAGTTCAAATGACACTCCTAGACTTCAAAACTCTCTACTGCCGAAAATTTGTAAATCAATTCGTGTTAGAGTAACACCTCTTCTGTGTCGATAAGCCTCCAGCAACCACCTTGAGATTCGTAAAAGATCGTACCAGACTCAAAAATATCTTCTCAAATAATATTTGCATTGCATTAATTAAAGAAGTAAAAAATTATGTAATTAGAACAAATTTAAAAATCAATTGATAATATTTGACTATAAGAAATCAAATGTAACCTGTACCCTTATACCACCATTAGCACTACATCCGTATATAAATTCACCCCCGCAGCCCACACCAGTTCCAGTATCAAACCACCATTTTCCATATAACCTGTACCACTTCCAGCTCCTTTAACACACTATTATTCCTAAAAAAAATAAAACATCAGAATCTCTTTAATACATCTACATATTGCGACTTTACTGGTCGGATATAGATGGTAATGAAAGAAAAAAGATTACATGGTTTCCGCTGGAGAAGAAAACTCGAGAGGAAAATAGAGAGAGGGACAGGTTGTAGACAATTAGGGAGAGAAGTATACTTCAATTGATCAGTGACAATTTGATTTGGTTAGCTGAAATACAATCCTAACTTCTTCAATTCGAACATCCCAACACAGCCACCAGAACCCATATACTCATTCACACAAACCTGGCTAGCAGCACTTGTCTCTTTCCTGCAATATCCAACTTGATTTTTATTTTATTCTTGAAATCTCTACTGTTTCCGTCATTGTTATCCACTATCTCTAGCCTTTTGTCGCCTCACACTGTTGAGAAAACATGGAATAGGCAGTCCATTGTATTTAATAGAAGTGATACCTTGAAAGACTTCCAATTTGTGACTTGTGGGCTTTGGTTGAACAATTCCAAAACTTGAGCCTACACCAAGTATATGAAATTTCATGAGAATTTTAAGAACCCAAAAACATAAGCACAATAACCAAAGCCAAATTTGGAGCACAAAAAAAACTAAAAAATAAATAATATAACTCAAAGAAGATAGAAAAGCAATTCAGAATTACGCAAATTCAGACACATAACACGATTACATGCTCACAGATGAAAGATTGATCAAAACCCTAAAAATGATTCCCAACTAAAATTAAATCTAGAAAAAAGAAAGAAAAACAAACACAATCAAACGCAAATTTGGTTTCACGTAGGGTTGCGCATGGGTTGGATTATTACGGAACATAAATAAAGGGTTCAATGTGAATACCATTTTTCTAGTATCACAATCAATTGATCAAAAATGATGAAACAACAAGATATAAATTAAAATGACAAAACAATGATGAAACGTAAGTAAATAAAAGAGACATTCACACAAAGATAATTAATGTGGTTCGACAACGGAGTGTCTACATCCACGGGAAGGTAAAACAAAGTTTATTATGCTTTTGATTTGTTACAAGGTTGATGAACTCCATTAATGATGATGAAGTTTATTGAAAGTTTCAGTAACGAAGGTAGTACGAAGGTAGTGAGAGACAGCCCAGCTATTACTCCTCTCTTCAGAGGTAGTGGATCTCTTACTCCCTTCATTTCTGATCCCCGAAAATCTGCACCCTTCTCTTCCTTATCTTCCCCTCTTTATATGGAAAAGGGATACTAGTTATTTACAAAAGTGACATTAACTTAGTTTCTAAGCACTCTTAGAATTGATGTAGCGTGTTGCGTTGTTTTAACATTATCTTACTTCAGCTTCTAATCACCATCCACGTGTCAATATATTTTATGGTGTATACATTCAACATGTGATCCATTTAATCCAACAAACAAATCTAAGCAGTGTAAAAGTTAGCCAAACTTTGAGAAACCAATCAATGGAGAGTAGATAAGGGTTTACCAAAAGATTATATGATCTTATTGTTCACAAACCCTAAATCACGTAAGGCTTTCATAACACAGGAATAAACCCTAAATCACGTTAGAACTGATAAACCTTCACCTACAAAATCAAAACACATCTAAAGCAAACATTCTAATATGATTTCACGGTAAAAAAGAGAAAAAAGAAACAATCATCATCAAATCAAGTATAAAACGAAGAAATCAAGATAGGGTTTCGTAAATAACCTTGAAGCCTAGACGATCTCTGGATTGGAAGCACATCATTAGGTGTTTGAAGCCTGGACGATTGAGATGAGAATAGAGAGAGAAAGACAGTTGAAGAACTCTGGTTTTCAGCCGAAAGAGATTTAGGTTTCTTCACGGATGCGGATTTAGGTTTAACCCCAGACCTTCTTTTTTTGCGGCAGTTTTTGTTTTTTTAGCAAAAAAAACGCCTTGTTTTATTCTCTTTTGAGGAAAAGTGAAATAGAGCAATTATGTGAGTGGGTGAGGATCACCGTTCAACGCGGAGTTATTATATAATAATTATTATAAACAGATATATATAATAATTCAAAAACTGTTTATAGTTCAAGTAAAAGTTATTATATATCTGTTTACATATTACTTGTAACTTTACCTTTTGAATTATTATAGAGCATGATTGTACCTAACATCATGCAGCAGATATATAATAACTTTTTCTTTTTCGGTACTAATCTCAGCTAATTCGATTGTTGTCGTGTATTTTTAGTTGTCATGTTTATTTTGTGTAGTGAAACAGAAACATCAAAGGTGACCTACCACATCTAAGTTACGTACACAATACAAGCTCTAATTTTCTGATACCCTTCATTGTCTGGTCGAGGCTCGGTTAAGGTTAAATTCGTATGCTTGCTTTGTGAGAATACGAGATGGGAAAAGCCGACTGAAGTGCTACAATACAACATTATAAACCCTCTGACAGCACACTTGTATGGTGAGCGAGAGACCAATCCAAGAGTATTGTATAATGAAAAGATAATGTATTGTTTTTAAGAAACTAAAATGCTGGGTTGTGGTATAAAATTATAACTGATAAATATGGTTGTAATTTCTCTAACTGGATTCCAGATCAAGTCAAGTATGCACACGGCGTCTCCTGTTGGAAAACAATTGCATCCACAACCTCCTTGGTGAGTACAAATTCAAGACTAATTCTTCACTGTGGTACAGTGATTGCATTCTGGAATGATATCTGGAAAGGAAATTATCCTCTGTCTATATCTTTCCCATCTCTCTACAAACTTTCAATGAACAGAGATGCAAAGATGGTTGATATGATCTCTACAGATGGCAGTTGGATGTTCAATTTTAAACGTAATCTCGTGAGTGCAGAAGTTAACTCTTTGGCAGAATTGTTGGTGCTGATTGGAAGTAACCCACCAGCTCTGGATGAACTTCCAGATACAAGGCGTTGGACGTTAAACAGCTCTGATATTTTCACAGTAAAATCTCTTTATTCTAATCTCACCTCAGACTTTGGCATCCCTGATTTCCCACACAATTTTGTATGGAATAGTTCTATACCTCCTAAGATCAATTTCCTAGTGTGGTGTTTAATCCATGACAAGCTAAACACCCTGGATGTGATGCAGATAAAAGGCATTGATATTTATAACTCCTGTGTTCTATGCGGCGACGACACTGAATCCCAGGAACACATCTTCCTGCATTGTAAGATAGCTCATAGGGTTTGGTCTTCGGTGTTACCAAAAGAGGGTTGGTCTTGGGCAATTCCAAGAAATATGCAGATGCTTGCTCTAGGATGGAACCAAGTTCATTTCACCACTGCAGGAAAATTTCTCTGGGATCTAATTCCAGCAGCAGTAATCTATACCATTTGGTCAGAACGTAACAGGCGCATCTTTGAGATGAACTACAACTTCAAGACAGACTCCGATCTTTGTATAGAAGCAAAGTCATTGATCCTTGCTTGGGCGAGTGCTTCAGGACAACGTATCCAGAATTTCTCTAGCACCATTTTTAATAACTGGGATGCTCTCTTCATGTAATTTAGTTGTCTTTACTTTCTGTTTTTCTATCGCTGGTAGATCTTCATTGTACTTCCTTTTCTCTTAATACATCTTCTCTTCTTATAATTTTTAAAATGCTGGGTAATAATAACGCATCTACCAAACAACACATCCTGGTGAATGCCTTTTTAAGTAAAATTTTACGAGACATGATAAGAATTTTTCAGTATAGAGCAGGCCCAAAGATTCTTATGAGATCATAATTCTTATTAAGCAGACACTGGTCCTTTGGAGCTGTGATACAGACACCTTCAAGTCTCCTGATAGCAGTCAAATTATTCATAACTGGGAGCTCTCAATTCATATGTAACTGGCACTGCATTTGCGTCTTGGTTTGCGTCTGTCTTGCTTCTAGTTGTTATGGTCCAGTCTTGGTTTTTACTGCCTTTGGCTTTTCTCTTAATATAACCTTTTCTTATTCGAAAAAAAAAAAGAATTTTTCAGTATTGTAATTTTACGGAATGATATTGTTTCTTTGTATTCTTTTATGCTCAGTTTTAAACTCATTGTAAGTTTGTAACCTCGAATTTACTATTAGTGAAAAGATTCCTTGATTGCAAAAAAAAAAAAACTAGTACTTTCTTGGTGTATGAAAACATCAACAGAACATCGCATGAGCACTAAAAATCCTACTAACCTGAAAACCCTACAAACCTGTAAGGCCCTAAACAGGTTGGAAAATCAAGAGTCGGTGGAAAACTTAGATACAAAGTTGACACAATCTATTTTCACGTATACAACACCGTTAACCAAGGCGCCAAACGAGTCTGATAACATTTTCTTAAAAAATCTTATTCATTCTCTTTATATGTTGACTAAATTAGTAAATGTCTGAAATTTAAGTTCACAAAATCACAACCATTACAGAGAAACAACGAACAAAAAACTCATCCTGTGTTGAATTTACGTGACGGAGGAAGCATATTTAGTAAACACTACTACTGAAATCAACCCAATAAATTTGCGCTTATTTGGATAGTAGATTAATCAGCCTTTATTTAGATGCACCTAGTTTAAAACAACACAACACCCAATTTGAACTAGGCTTACAAATTGCATGTTTCAACTCTCTATGCAGCTATGCTTTCTTTAGCAAATGGATATTCATTTCAGTAGTAGCTACTTCACATGCCTTGAGGATTTCTATCGGATCAACCACATCTTCATTAGCTTTTTCATACTCTACAGACCACTTCACCAAACTGGTACCATCAGTAGTACCAGACTTGGGAGTAATAATATCCAATTTGAAACTAAAACTATTAAAGTCTTTCATGACATCTCCTTCCAAGACAGTGTATGTAATAGACCTATTTTTATTGTCGACTGCCGTTATCTTCTGCTTGGTCAGGATCGCTGATCCAGCGCCATCTGAGATTATTAACACATTAATATCTAAGTGGTCAATATGTATCTCATAAATGATCCAAAAATGTGTAAAAAATAAACCGGATATATAGTTCCTTACGAGGTACGGCTTTCCACACAAAGCCAGTGCCTAAGCAAACTTCGCCATCTCCAATAACTTCAACGCTGTGAAAGGCTTTAGGAAGATACTTTGGCAGTTCCGGTGCATCACGGGTGAACATGCGGTACAACTTGGCTGGACAACACATGACCTCGGTTACAGCCTCAAGTTTTTGAATCCGAGCCATTGTATAATAATCCTAGAAAGCTGGTTGCCATAAGGTGTGTTATACCTATTTATATAGAACAAGAAAGTACATGTTAGGACTACACATAATAAATAATTGATAGAACAAATTATTAAGGAAGTCCTAAAGAATCTATTCAAAATTCAAATAAATTAGTGTTTTGGAATGGTCCATAGAAAGCCTTCATTATCATCAGCTTGGATCCAACTAATAAAGGAGATTGATTCAAAGTTCTTGTCGACTCTTATCTGGAATCTGATTCCTGCACTAGTGTTATGAAGCATAGTGGAGAGAAGGCAATGATCGAGTGCATGTGGCATGCAACATATGGAGGGAATGCAATGACTCAGTCTAGTTTTCATTTTGGTTTGCTAGGAAACTTCATTTGTAGTTGCAGAAAATCCCACAACTACACCCAATAAAGTAATAAGAACACAAAATTTAAGTCATGGAGATAAACTAAAATGTTAATGATATTATGCACCTCTTGACACTAGATATGATCTTCACACAAGCTTTGTATTGAGAATACGATGTTCTTACAAGTATCACAAAGGTTCAAACATATAACAACGGAGATGACAAACAAAGCTAAACTCTAATGGCTTCTTTTCTTTCTTCTAGAAGTGGTTTTAGCTCTGTTACTTGACTGAATTCTTTTTCAACATGCCTCTCTCTTCATTATTTGAACCCTTATATAGGCATGGTAGAAGACAACTAGGTTCATGTGCAAAATATCTGCTAACTGATCTTTGTTCACTCTGTCTTATTCACCAGGCTTTGGGGAGATGTCGATGTCTCTCGCGTTGCTGCTTCATGCTCTTCTCGATAGATATCGCGTTGTGCCTGGCGTATGGTTATTCTTCGTGCTTCTTTCTCCTTATCGCATAATTACTCTTCGTCTAATTTCTCTCTTCTTCGTGTTAATGGTTTTCTTAGTCAGGGTGAGGTTATAATTTAGCTTTGTGCGATATTTCGCCCCTACATTTTATCTCTTCTCGCGTTGTTCTTCTGTAAGGAATTTTAATCTATATTTTAAAGAGACAAATGGTATCAAGTACAAATTTTGCAGATGATATGACACTGCCCAGAATTGCACAGCCTAGTTGAAGTTAGTTAACCAAAAAAGTCCAGGAAATTGAACATGCAGCAGCTTCTCGTCATTAGCAAATTTAAGAAGGAGAAAAAAAAAACACGGTGTTGTATTGGTAGGCTTGGTAACGTGCAAATTCAGTTGCAGATGATTCTATTGTGCAATCTCAAAAATATAATGACCAAATTCATCAACCAAGTGGTCCAAATCCCTCGTCTAGGGAAATTATAAAGAAAGAAATGGAGACCCATGTTCTTGAGGAGGACATAACTGAGGTCCAAAAGTGAAGTGGATGGATTGAGTCCCATCATTTTCACATGGATTATGAGACCCTTAACAAATAATGAAATTTGATCATCTCTTATACAAGTCATGCCTTCTTGAGTACCTTCTTTTCTTAAACAGTCAGTCATATCAAATGTGAAGTGTTTGGTTGGTCCAAATGCAAAATCATTTTTTACATCCCTGACAAACGGAAAGTCTGGAATGTTTGAGAATCATCAACATGAAAAAGCAGATTTGGGGTACTAAGGCATCCCCAATATGAATTTTGGTAGCTATACAAAGGCAAGCACATACAAAACAACAAGACCCCTGTTGTCAAATCAACAATCAAGGAGTGATAATCTAATATTCAATATGAGCTACTTATACAATACGGTGATAAATGATGCTTACTATCACGGGGTGGGGGTGGGGTTGCTGGTCTCTCGGCAGTAATTAAAATTCCAGGTTCCTTCTTGCCTTGTTTCTTCTCGCCCAACAACAAAAAAACAATACTACACAATTAGTCAAAATTAAAAAACACCAAAACCAAAAAAAAAAAAAAAGTAATAGCATAAGTTCAAGCACATCACACTTCAGCAAAGCTCCTTGGAGATGAAATGACAACTTCATCATCAATAGCTTCAAGATCAATTGGCAAGGATGGTGGTGCTAGTGGTTGCAGCAGAATCCCCTATCTTCCTCCTCCTCCTTGTTGGATACACTCAACCAAAGCAGCAGCTGCCCTAATTTCAGCAGGAGGTGTATCATCAAGGTCTATTTGTAAGACACTTTTCCTTCTCCTAGTCTCCTTAGCATGACCCCTCAGTGTCCTCCTCGGATCGCAAGTATATATCCATACTGTAATAAAAATCCAACCTTTATATTAACCCTTCTCTCAGCTCACAAACAAAATCCCAGACACAAAATCTTCAATGACAACACAAACAAGAAAATATCAAAATAAATACTACCATTTTCAGTTGAACAAAAGGTTAAAATCAAAAATTAGATATGTAAACCCTTCAAAGACAGGACCAAAATTAAAAATATCACTCCATAAAATTAAAATTATAAGAATATCCATTTTCAATTTCTTCGTTGCAAAAAGAATTCAGCGGCCCAAAAAATTTCGTCACCTATAATGAGTCGTTGAAAGTGTTCTGTGACGTCCTTAAAAAATAGTCACCGAATTTTTTTAATTAGCGACATAAGCCTTTTTGCCACCAAAACTATCTTTTCTTGAGCGAATAAAATTGACACTGTTCACTAATTTTGTGATGAAGAATTTCGTCACTCTAGGTATTTTTGGTGAGGAAAATACTTTATCACTTAAAATAGTTTTAGCACCAAAATTTGTTTGCCTCAGAATACATTTTTAGTAAGGATACAAATTCGTCACATAAAATAGTTTTAGCCGCGAAATTTTTTCGTCTCAAAATAAAAGTATAATGACCAATTAGGATTGTCTCTATATAATTATTCCACCAACGAATAACATCGTCTCCGAAACAACTCTACCTACAAACATAGTTGTCTCCAAAATAATTTTTCTGACGAAGTCAATCGTCTCAAAAATTATTAGAGACACAACACTACCCTCACCACAATTACTTCCTGACAAAATTATTTGTCTTTAACTATTTTCACTACATGCCAAATTCGTCACCAAATTTTCTTTGGTGACTAGCATATATCACCACCGATCATTCCAAAGAGATTTATTACACAATAAATAAATAAACATTTAAATAATAATATTAATTAAATAAAAAATAATTAACCATTAAAATAAATCATTGAAACAATATCCAAACTGAAAAACACCTAATAAATATACTCTACTAATAAATAAATAAACACTGCCACCACTAACAATATAATACCAAGATTATTGCCCGAGTCTACACCAGATTTTGTTGTTCCTGGATCATGTTTAGTGTGAACTTTTCATTATCTTCTTTCAACTTTTTAATAGCCTCATTTTGTGCGCCTATTTGGTCATCTTGAGCTTGTATCATTCTTGAAGTGCTTCACTATTAGAATCAGGATTCAGGAGTGGCTGTAGCACGTCAACGTTGCCTTCGCTTTCTCTTCAAACATCAACATATACTTCTGACTCAGTGGGTTGTTTAGCTCTCGTCTTTATTGCCTTGATGCAATAGCTCGTTAATCTTGTGTTGTATAGATATAGATGTGCACCAGAATGTCAAACTGGTAGGTAATTCAATTCCAATGATATCATAGATTAACTAAGAAAAGATAACATATATTGATTGGATGGGTTTCTGAATCGTATTGGTTTAGACACACACAACACACGAACATTAATTCGTCTACTTACCCATCCAATGCGATCTTCATCGGAAATCAAAACAACTGCACATATTCCGTCAGTGATATATGTATGGTTGTCGTTTGAATCTCAACTTCCCCCGACCAGCTGAACGTTAGATTAACTCTATGAAAAAAAAAAACATGTCTAAGGAACTGAAAAAGGCATAGGACCCAACTCACATGAAGCGTAAATTTTAAAAATAACAATTGCCATGAGTAACATGAGAAATAATTACCTAAAAGCAGAACCAAGCTTGAGTACAAATAATACTAGAGGGGGAACCGTCAAAGGTAGCTTTTGTGACCTTCGGTCATCATATGCTTCTTCACAATGCATATATGATCTGAAACCCACCACTCAATAAAGTTATCATAAGCGAATGAACAAAAATGAAGTACGATCATGTGTATCTCAGAATTGTAGGTGGTATACCAAATATTTGGCCCTGAGTTGTACAGATGTTGTGATACTTAAATATTTTGAAGTTCTACAAGAAAAACATACTAAGTATCTTGACCGAACATCTATGATATGCATCTAATTCACAAGCTTAGCAGTACCTTCCCAATGACATGTCCACATGCTTCGTGTCCTTGGACAATAATTCCATCTACACCAGAACTAATGGCTTTCTCGGCATCTTTTACACTGCCAATATGTTATTAAAAGCATATACGCATGGTAATGAGACACCAAACGAAAAAATACCGATTGCTAGAGTTTATCCAAGTACTTGTTTCTCTCTCAAGGAAAGATCAATTTCAGTTCTCAGAAATGTACTTCAAACACTACAAATAGGAAAATGTTATAAAACTCACTTGGTGAACCACCTTGACCCCTGCTTTGTGAGCTTCATGCTGCAGAGACCTAGATGAGAAAGTATTTTGTAATTCCCAAACGGTGATTGGATTGCCACTTACCTTACTATGAATTTGAGGTTTTTCTGATTCGTTAGAATTTCAAGACAATAATCAGATTCTAACGAAATCAAAACCATTATTAGAAATATGCATCCTAATTAGAAATCAAAGCCCTGATTAGACATTAAAACCCTAACGAGGAAATAGAAAATGAGACAAAATATAGGAATCAAAACCCTAACTAGACATTAAAAACCTAACGAGGAAATCGACAGAAGATGATACGAAAGATATAAATCAAAACCTAATTAGAGATCAATACAGATAAAAATTAAAGATCTGACAAAATTTGTAGAAAACTTGAACACGTTAAATCATCTAATAAAGGTGTTGCATCATCTGTAGATTTAGGATTTGCTATTGGTATTGCTGTACTGAAACTCTCCCTCTTCTTTCGCTTTGAGTAGTTGGGATTGCACCGAATCGAGGGCGTTGAGAACGCGGTGTTGCGATTAAAATGATGTGTTTGTGTTCGCGATTGGGATTGAAGTTGGTGTATTGGTGAAAACGGATCTTCAATCTGCTGCTGGGAGAAGAATCATACGAGAGACAGTGTTGATATTGAGGGAGTGATAAAATATGGGTTTTGTTTGATAAGAGTGATGGAAGGAGATCCGTAGAAAGACAAAGATATGCGAGACGAGAGAGGGGAAAAGTGAAGTGAGAGAAGAAAAAGAGGTTTTGATGAAAGTTATCGACGACGATCTCCCCGTGTAATGGTGTATTCATACCGATTATTTAAGTGGATATTTTTCTTGGAGTACTTGTACGGATCAAGTAAGTGTAGGTGTGAGAAGCATGAGGTTCAATGAGATCGGACGAATTCGTGACTCTTGAAATCGACTTGTATAAATCACTAAGCGTATTTACGCATCTCAAAGTCGGATGAACTTTACATGGAGTCGCTAGATAAATTTTAAAAATTTGTCCGATGAGAATGAACACAATGAACCTTTATCGACATTCTACTCTAAGAATCCGACAAATGAAAACAAGTCCAAATAATGAAAAGAAATCCAATAACTGTTATCTATGTTTTTGGATTGAGATAACGTCTAGTCTAGACGATAAAAAAATATGAATAATAAGAAATTGAGTTCGAAAATTATATAAGGGTAAAATAATGAACTCTTCATCGATGGAAACGACTTAACTTGGCAATTGAAAAAATCCTTGACATGCATCCATGTATAAGAAGATCCCCGTCTCTTAAAGTATTGTAGTATATATGAATTAGAATAGTTAACCTTGGAATAATACTAATCTAGTTGAGGTTAAAGAAAGACTTGATAAATGAGTTATACGCCAAATATACTGTCTAAAAGCGTTAATTCATTGAGCTTAATTAGTCAAATCCACAAAAATGGTAGGACCAAGTGTCCTTAGGGATTCACCATTAACTTGGGATACATATGACTAGGTTAATATCTATTCTTGTAGGGAAAATTTGTATACTCAGGACAATTGTACCGAATTTTCCGTCAACATTAGTAGACCACACTTACCTTAACTGATTATTGATAAACTCAACCCAATTAAACAAATTTACTCAATTTCATTAAAATTTCTATATAATGCTCAATATAACTGACTAGAAGGTTGATTCCATCTGATGCATTTCAATCGTTTCCATCTATAAATTATCTCATCGTCCCAACCAAACTTCACATATTTTAATTTTTGGATTCTTTGCGCTAGTAGGATTTTTTTTTTTTTTTTTATCTATGTTGGTTTCTTTTCATTCTTTTCCCCGTATATGATGTAAACAAATGATGACTTGTATTTTTTCCTTTATGATTTTTTCTAATTTATAAGTTATTACATGATAAAATACATTGTTACCAAAATCTTATTCTTTAACAACTGTTTTTTCTTTTGTCACCATAAAGAATTCTTTCTGACGACATTTTCGTAATCATTGAAATTATGAACTGCGATGATATTATCGTGTCACTAAAAACGACTAAAGCGGAAAAATTTACTTCGTTGCAGATACTTTTTCTTGTGACAATTAGACGTTGTTACGTTATAAATATTAGCAACAAAAAAAATTGATGGTCACTAAAATTAAATATAGCGTCAAACTTTAGTTTCGTTACTATAAAATTAGTTAGTGACAAATTAATTTGGTCAGCATAAACTTTTTTTATCAACGAAAGTTATAGATTATCACTAAAAAGATTTTTTGTCGATTTTTTAGCATCGTCACAATAGAATTAAATAGTGACACAAATATATTATCTCAAAAAACTTATCAATGATTGAACATTATTTTGTCTCTAAATGTAGTCACTAAAAACTTATGAGTGACGAAACATGAGATCCGTCACAGAAAACCTAACAACAGTGACAACAATTTATTTTGTCACAATAGCAAAGCTTTTCTTGTAGTGCATGCCCCCATACTTAAATCTAACATTGTCCCCAATGTTCTAAAGATAAAATTAAAAGCATGAACAAGGAGAAACTGTTACCACTTGAAGCAAAAGAGTTAAGGAAAGATATTACCGTGTTGCATGAGCATGGGTTACCTCCCAAGAAGTGTTAAGTTTAAAGTCTTCAGCCAGACATCAAATTAGTCACCTCTTAGAATCATAAAGTAATAACCGGAATAACTGTGGATCACCAAAACCAAATAAGGCTATCACAAGTAAAAGGAATCAGCAACATCCCAAGAAAATTAGCAAATAAAGCACACCTTTGTCTAGTTTCTTGTTTAAGACAACTCCTCTAGTTCAGGATCAGGCTCTATAAAAGGGTCTAGATAAAATATTTTCATGGATTGCATTTCCTCATAGCTAAGATCTGATTCAGGTATTAGAGTCTGGAAAAACTCAACTAAGAACTTAGAAGCACATAACAACAACCTGAATAATTGGGGATCCTCTAAGTCAATTAGATTTGACTCACACAGCTGACCACAATTAAAGAGGTGGTCTTCCTTAAGAAAATGTGTCGACCCTAATATCCTAAAGTAATTAGGTTTAGTCTCAAAACTTAATAACCGACAAATCTGAAAATCATATGTTCCTACAATTGGTTGAAAAGTTTTTGGTGGGAAAACAAAGTCAATTTTAGTATCATAGCCTGGGTTAACCACATCAACCAGAAGATGGGTTTCTAACAACTGAGCTTCTTTTTGGACATCATTAGGTTCGGTAAAACATGTATGAAGATAATCTTGTAAGATGGTTGAGGCATAAATGTCAAGTCCTACACGAGGGAACTTTCTAAGAGTTAAAGCACATGGAGAATGATAATCACCCCCAAACTTAGAGTTTTCTGTGTCTCTAGAAAGACTAGTCACAACTTTCCTAATTTCTAGGTCATCAGATTCCTGGAAATGGTCAATTGATTCTTCTAAGTTGGGTTCATCCTCACTCATTTCTACGAGTTTATCATCTTCTAAAACTAGTGTTTCTAAATCGCTAGATTCTAAAGCAGTATTCTCAGGGTAAACTCTTTCCTCTAAACCATCATCATCATCATATAAAGGATTATCAGCGGAATTTTCTAGTAAAGGCTCATTAACTAAGGTGTTAATCATAATAACTTCCTCTGATTCACTTGTAGGCACGTCAAATAATGGATTATCCAACACATTGCAGGCTAAAGGATCATGAACTGCATCGTCTAAAACGGTGGTATCTCTAGTCAAATCCTCATCCTTTTGAATAGGTGAATAATTATTAAAATTATTTGGATTTGAACTAGAAAAAACACTATCATTATAAAGCTCCATTGGAGTAACAAATTCCTGATCACTATGCCTACATATTTCATGTTCTTCATCAATACTATCCTCATCATACTCATCATTATTATAAAATGAAAATGATCGAACCTCATCTAAACAAGTTGTGTCACCAATTCTAACCTCTTCATCTTCATTATTATAAAAATTATCCTCATTTTCACGGGTGAGATAGGAAAGAATATATTGGCAATCACGAGTAATTCGAGCAGTTCTTTCTTTCGTCTCTAATTTATGCATACGTGTTAACTCAGCAAACTCATGTGTTGACTCAGTTAACTTACATGTTGACTCAGCTAACTTCCTGACGTTATCTTCTAAAGAAGGTTCACTCACCGTTAAAGTTCTTTCGTCCATAACTAAGTCATCTGTGTCCGCTAACTTTTGTGTCGACTCAAGTAACTTACGCGTTGACTCAAGTATCTTACATGCTTCATCTAGAGGAGAGGAATTATAAGAATCTTGCTCGCATGACTGGTATGCATGTGGATAGTAATTTGGATCACCATGGTATGACCCATATCCTTTAAAAGGACGGTGTTTCCAACCACTATTCAAACTCTGGTCATAATAGGAATAATGTTCATACTGCTCAGTCGAATACTCATTGTATTGGCTATTATAATACCAGTTCGACATCCTAACTGCAAGGGAATTCTAAACAAACACAAAGAAGGCTCACTCGACCACAACAAGCCTAATTTATCTAACAAACAAAAAGCATGATGGATCCACTTAGATTGTTTCTAGACCAGCTTCTAATCCTTCGAAAGGGAATTCGTTACAATTTAGCAAACCCTCTGGAATCAATCCGAGTCAAAGTAAGTTGAATAGAGGCGAGGGAAGCTGCGTGGAGCTTTGATATCCAAGGCTTCACCGCATTACAAGGCGGCGCAGTCACGCATTCAAATCACAGAAACCATCATGAACTTTGAAGTATGCTTAAAAGAGTAACCAATATTTTTCGAATGACTTTCCTATTAAGCTCGTTACCCTATCGGTCTCGTTCTAGTCAGTATTTTAAGCTTAGGTTCGCGTAGGTTACGTGTTCCTAAGACGGGAAAGAAGGAAACTGTGATGAAATCCGAGTCCTTATCTTGATTTTTCCAGGCCTTGCCCTTTACTAGAAAATTAAATCCGATTTCAGGTCCTCAACATATATGCATACAAAATCATCCAGTAAACCCGCTGACAGGGGATTCACGGGTGTTTAGAATTCTTACCTCCCGTTCTAGACGGGGGATGAACCGTTGAAGTCGACTCGGGCCACAACTCCAATGTCGTGTACGAACCCGAGGGGCCGAGACGATATCGTAATCGTCGTTCTTCTCTGCACACAGTTTATATTTAAAACTACCCTTCCGTAGGGTTTAAAAAAATAAAGTCCCAAAGTTCAATGTCCGAAAATAAAAAAAAATGTCCAAAAATAAAAGATTACAAAAACAAAAACCTTAATTACAGTTTCTAAAAAAAAAATAGAATATCTATATACAAAAATTTTCTTCTTCACTCCTTTTGGATTCCTCCTTTCTTTTCTTATTTGGTTTCTCTTTTGTTTTCAGCACTTTCTCCCCTTTTCTTTAGCTCAGTTCCAAACATGAAAGCAAACAAGAAATACCAAAAGGCGTAAAAAGGAACAAATTAAAAAAAAAACCTAAAAACAATTTATAAACAAATCCGCATCGGCGGTGCCAAAAATTTGATGGCGTTTTTTAAGGGTGTTGTAGTAAGATGATTCGTTCACTCATATTTGTTGAGAATTTGTTTTAAGACTTAATAAAGAAAATAAGGAAAAATATATATACACAATTTGTCAAAAGATGAAGAGACGCTGAGACGCGGGATTCCACTACTTTTCATATTGTTATGGTCCAGTCATTAACTCTAGACAATATAGCTCAAACAAAAGAAGTGGTGACTCTAGTTTTTTGCCAAAAATAGATTTCGTAAAATATTATTTATAAGTTAAAAGCATGACGCGTCTAAAGTATTTAGAACTAAGCATGCGGCATCTAACAAAATAACAAATAATTAATAGAAATCATAAAGCAATTAAATGTATGCAAAAAGTCAATAAAAGAATTAATTCATTTACCACAATCATGAAAAGTTGCTTCCTCTGTTGTCCCAGTGATGGGGTTTAGCTCCGCATGGTGAAAACACACTCAAATGAATTTTTCATTGCTCAAAAAGGTGTTTACAAGGAGAAAAAGGTATAAAACAGGGCCTTTGTAACAACTATAATTGTTACAGATACAACTGTTACAAAGAAACATTGTTACAAGAGGTGTTACTAACTGAAGATAAACGTGACTAATGGACTGTTACAGAACAGCTTGAAATATACGACCCTAGAAAACGACTGTCCTTAACAGCTAATGTTCTCCATGTTCATCTTCTCTGCAGCAGCAAAAACTTCTCTCTGCAACTCGTGATTTGATCACTCTGTTGCTCTCTGTTCTAACCCCTAACTCTCCATCCCCATCTCTGATACACCAGTACTCTTTATATAGGTAACATCCCCAAGAAATCTCGTTCAATTACTCCCAATATTCTTCCATTACTCGGCAGTAAAGAACATATCCTCGGGAATATTTTCTTCCCTTTCTAGTTTTTTGACGCTATCATCCAGTGACTAAATGCTTCAAACATGCTTCCAACACATGAAAGAATGAGTCAACACGCTGAAAACACTCGCAAACTCTCCAACACAGCCCAACAGAATCCCGAGTATCATTCAACCTCTGTTTCACTTCAATCCCACGTTGCAGCCATATTGCTTCGAATTTGATGGACTTACTACTCCTGTTTAGATGAAACAGGCCCAACACAACAGATTTTATCGATTGAATCTCTCTAAATAACTTCCAAATCCAAAACAACCTTCTCGGGTTTTCCAAGAAAAATAACACATCCCTGATTTCTTCCAATGGACGCTCCATCCAATTTTAACTCAAAGCATCGATCATACCATGCCTGTTAAGCTTAAACAGGTCTTCCCATGAAATTTCAGCCATTAGGTCTCCTTAGAACAAGCCCAAATGACGAACCCTAATTCTGTTCTTCCCATTCCAAAAATTCCCGCCAAAAAATAATAATTCAAACGGAGAAGATGGGTGCTCAAGGTGAATTTGGGCTATACATAGTCGTGGGTGCCCCTTAGCCAATTCTGGGGTCCGTATAACAAATGTCCTCCGAGGGTGCCCCGAGCAACTTTTCGAGCCGAATTTTTCAAAAATGTTTATTTCCCCAAAAATACCTACAAACACATAAAACACCATAATACGTACGAAATCGAGTACCAACAATACATAAAATTGAGGACAACTTAGACACAAAAATGCGTCTATTAAAATACCCCCAAACTTATTATTTGCTAGTCCTCGAGCAAAACTAATAAAATAAAACTGAGTTAATCTCGGGAGGGTTTAACAGAGGTGTACCCACAAAAACCTTAACTCCAGACCCTAGTTATCTACGCAGAACCTTGGAAGGCACTAAAGAATCTCCTTGGTTGGCATACCTATTGACTACAGGAGGAAGTACCCTGATGCGAAATTCCAATTGTTGTACACGAGTTTGCACTCAAGCATACTAAAATTCATATAAAGTGACTGAGCTCTACTCAGATAGTTTCTGTACATCATAACCGGAGTCAACCAATCACATGGAAAGATTAAGAAGATGGATAAAGAGAAAAGAAAGATGGTTTAAAGTGAACAGTGTTTCCCATATCTGTCTGAAGGCCTCTACCAAGATGGACCTATCCTAATGGACTGAGATACCGGTCTGACTAATATCAACACAACTGGCATATACAAGGGGACCAATGGTCGATAAACCTAACTCTAGGTCAACACAACTGGCATATACAAGGGCACCAGTGGTCGAATTTATAGAATTTATTCCGGTTGGTCTGATGGTCTGGTCTTAATTTTTTTTTTTTTTTGTATCTCAATCACCCTATTTCACCCTAGAAAAGGTAACAAATTGAATCATGTGCCCCACTAAATCACTTAAAAAATAAAAACAGAAGGATTAGGATTCAACGAGATATGGCGAAACTACCATGTTTTTTTTTTAATTCTAACACCTGAGCTCTGTGCTTTTATGAATAGACTCTTTAGATGTTTCCATCTAATCAGATTGGTTTCTCAACTCCTACAACCAAGATGTTTCCACCCACTTAGATAGGTTAGTGCTATCCTTAAACTAGCACTTTTTCATGGGTTTCAGTGATTCAGCTTGTTCTGGCAGTGATAATTTGTCAGAGCTTTCTTTCCATGGGTTTCAGTGATTCTTAAACTAGCACTTTTTCAAACCAAACGGTGGTGTATCTACTGGGACTTCATGATGATGAAGATATTTCAAAGGTGGGGTTTCTATGGAGAATGATAAACTGTTCTCAAAGACGATGGTTCCTAGCTACTAGCTAGCAGGTGAGGATAATCCCCCATGTTTCTAGCGCCAAAATGTAGTTGCGGAAAATCCCACAACTACACCCAACGAAGTGATAAGAACACAAAGTCTAACTCATGGAGATAAACTTAAACGTTAATGAAATTATGCACCTCTTGACACTAGATATGATCTTCACACAAGCTTTGTATTGAGAATACGATGTTCTTACAAGTATCACAAAGGTTCAAACATATAACAATGGAGATGACAAATAAAGCTAAACTCTAATGGCTTATTTTCTTTCTTCTAGACTAGAAGTGGTTTTAGCTCTGCTACTTGACTGAATTCTTTTTCAACCTGCCTCTCTCTTCATTATTTGAACCCTTATATAGGAAAATACCATGGTAGAAGACAACTAGGTTCACGTGCAAAATCTCTGCTAATTGATCTCTGATCACTCTGTCTTATTCTCCAGGCTTTGGGGAGATGTCGCTTTCTTTCGCGTTGCTGCTTCGTGCTCTTCTCGATAGATATCGCGCTATGCCTGTCGTATGGTTGTTCTTCGTGCTTCTTTTTCCTTATCACATAATTATTCTTCGCCTAATTTCTCTCTTCTTCGTGTTAATGGTTGTCTTAGTCAGGGTGAGGTTATAATTTAGCGCTGTGTGATCTTTCGCCCCTACATCATTTGATTGTGTTGTTTAATTTATTTTTTTTATTTATCAATAGATAACATATATTGGCAGGGAGGAGCCGTTGCAATACCAAATGAAGAGTTGGTGGAACATGTAGATATCTGTCTCGACATAAAATCTATTTTCACGTGCACAGTACCCTTAATCAAGGCGGCAAACATGTATGAACCATTTTCTTCAAATATTTTATTCATTTTCCTTGTACCTGGGACTAAATTAGTCAATGTCTGAAATTTGAGTTCAGAAGAATCACAACCATTAAAGAGGAGAAAAAACAAAAGAACAATCATACTGCGTTGAATTTACATGATGGCGGAAACATATTTAGTTAACACTACGACTGAAATATTGCAGAAATTAAGTTCAATTGCATCTAAAGGGAAAATTCTTCCACTGTCAGATGTCAAGGAAGATTTCAAAAGCATAGAACGTAAGTTGTGTACAATTCAAGCTCTAATTTCCGATGCTCTTCATCGTCAAGACGATAAATTCCTAATACTTTGGTTGGAAAAGATCAAATGTGTTGTGTGTGACACAACTGATGTACTTGATGAGTTCTTGTACGAAGCTCATAGATGTGAAATTCATTACTCTACTGGAAACAAGGTACATGTCACCAATTTCTTTGTAGCTTCAAATTTGCTTCGTGTGTTTTCTGATAAAACTTGTGGTATTAATCAAAGGCTAATTGATGTATCAAATGGTATGAATGGATTAAGCTTGAAATTAGTAATGGGTCTTTGCATACTATTGGAGGTAAAGATAGGCGACAAACTTCTATGTTTGCAGACGATTCGGATATTGTTATTGGTAGAGAAAGTGATAGATCTAAGGTTGTTGAGATGTTGCTGAAGGTTAACTCCTTGGATGAGAGGGTATCTGTAATTCCTATTGTCGGTGGTGCAGGAATCGGGAAGACTACATTGGCTCGATTAGTTTATGATGATGAATCTGTTAAACAGCATTTCAAATCGAGAATGTGGTTTCATGGATCTAATGATTTTGATGTTCAAACATTTTTAAGAACTATCTTGGAATCCATTGTCTAACTTCGTTCACATGATTATGTTTCAAGGGTGGATCTACTAATCGGGGAACTTCAAGAAAATTTGAGTGGGAAGAAATATTTGCTTGTTTTAGACGACGTGCAAGATAAGGATTTGGAGAAGCTTTTTGGTTTTGAATCAGTTGTGCACGGTTGGTGCCAAAGGAAGCAAGATTGTATTTACTGCTCGAAGTGATGATGTCGTCAGGGGAAATTTCCAGCATACAAATTGCAGAAGCTGACGGAGGATGAATGTTGGTCTCTTTTCAAACAAAGGGCTTTCTGGAGTGCTGTTGGAGAAAAAGAGATCCCAAATTTGGTTGGGATAGGGAAGGATATTGCGAGGAAGTGTGATGGATCTCCAATGGCGGCAAAAACTTTGGGAGGTTTGATGCACTCTAAGAAGGAAGAGCATGAATGGTTCTGTCAGAGATAGTCATATTTGGGGTTTAAACTATGGAGATGAAAATGAAGTTTTGAGGGCACTAAAACTGTGTTATGATCATCTACCATTGCATTTAAAACAATGCTTTGCATATGGTTCGAAATTTCCTCGAGGTTGAAAATTGAGAAAGAAACGGTGATTCAGTTATGGATGGCAGAAGGATTCCTTCATCGACCATGTGATGATAATGGCTGCGAAATGAAAATGGAGGATATTGGTAAAGAGTACTTCAACAGTTGTTATGGAATTCCTTCTTTCAAGTTGCTGACAAAGACAGGTTCAGAGAAATCAAAGTGTGCAAAATGCATGCTCTTGTACATGATCTTGCATTAGCTGTTTCAGGTACTAATGACTGTGCAGACGTAAAGGCAGACGAAATAACAAATGTATCTGATGCCAGACGTTTATGGATTGTTGATTCTGACAAAGATACAGATGTACATGCAAATCCTTTCGAGATTTAAGCAAGGCTCACATTCCAGAATTGCCTCCATCCATCAAAATCTTGAAACATTTGAGGTACCTTGATGTTTCAAATCCTAGAATATGTGTCCTACCTAATTCCATCTGCAGCCTCAACAACTTGCAAACTTTGAAGGTAGGCCCAAGTCTCTCACAGCTTCCGAAGGACATGAGAAAGTTGATTAACCTGAGACATCTTATAATGGATAACCGTGTCTGGGGTGAATTTCCAATAGAGATTGGTCGACTGAGATGCCTCCGGACGTTACATTATTTAAAGTAGGCATAGATAACCGGTGTGGTATCGGAGAGTTGGAAAAGTTAAACCATCTTGAAGGGGATTTAATGGTCTATAATTTAGAGAATGTCAGAGATAGTGATGATGCTGTGAGATCAAACTTGATGGGGAAGGAAAAGATTTGCAGATTGGGTCTATTCTGGAATCGAAGATACGGCAATGGTGAATGCAACGATGAGGTGGTGCTGGAAGGACTTCAACCTCACTCCAATTTGAAATCATTGCAAATAGGTAATTTTGTGGGTTCGAATTTTCCAGCATGGTGACTAGCAAGATATCATCGTCTCTCCCAAACCTGGTAGAGATCAATTTACAGGAATGCAGAGGCAAACAGATTCAAGGGTTTGGACAGCTAGCAAATCTGAAAAGCCTCACATTATCTCGAATGTCTGATCTAGTAGACTGGGTAGAGCCACCACCAACATCACATTTGCCATCTTTCCCTTGTCTGGAGAACCTGACCATTCATTTGTGTTACTATTTGAAGACGACGCCAACTTATTTTCCTTCACTGAAGTCTTTAACAATAGCGTACAGTGACGCCGGGGCGGTCAGTTCTCTTGTGAGAAGCAACTTGACTTCTCTCACTTCATTTGAGGTAAATAGAATTTCAGAAATCACATCTCTTCCGCAATCAATACTACAACCTCGTCTCGAGTCTTTCAAGATTTTGAATTGTCCCAAGTTTCAAGGTTTTCATCCAAACAAAGAAGCGGATGCTGGGCTGCAATCGTCAAACCATAGCATCTCTTTTTTCTCAACAAACATGGAGGTCCAAGGCTTGAATTCTCTCAAAAGACTAGTTATACAATGTTGCAAGGATCTGAAGATTTTGCCTGATGCTATGCTGTATTTCACATCTCTAGAAGAGCTTGAAGTTAGTTTCTGTTCTGAAAATCAACATTCCCATCCATATTCTTTCTCGGATACAGAAAAGGAAGACCAAGAAGAGTGTGCTAACATCCAGCAGCGATTTCCTTCGCTTCGAAAGTTGAAGATTGATAGAGGATGTAATCTCAAAACTCTACCTAAACAGATTCAATACCTCACCACACTACAAGAATTGGAACTTCGGTTTGTGGATAATTTGGTGTCTTTGCCAGATTGGTTGGGAAACCTCTCATTACTTCAGAGGTTTGAAATTTATAGCTGCAGCAAACTGATGAGCCTTCCTTCTGAGGCAGCAATGAAACGTCTAACTTCCCTTCATACGCTTGCACATCGTGGGTTTCCTGGAAATCAATCGTTTTTTCCGGTAGAAGGTATACAGCATCTGATTTCACTTCGGAATTTAGAACTTGATGGATGGTCACATTCGAGTTCACTGCCTCACCAGCTTCAGAACCTCACAGCATTGCGTGAGTTAACACTGCGGAACTAAAGGGATTTAGAGGCTTTGCCGGATTGGATAGGAAACCTCAAGTCTCATGAATACCTGCAGATGTATGGTTGTGATAATGTGACATGTCTTCCTAGTCTCCCGAATCTACAACGTTTGGGAATTTATGGATGTCACCTGCTAGCGGAACGATACAACAAGGAAAGCGGACCAGAGTGGAATACACTCTGTCACATAAAAGAGATCTTTATTCCTATGTTGTGTGAGGTGCGAGGCAAGGCAAGGCAAGGCGTGCTAAGGCGCTTATTAAGAGTTAGGCGCCTTGTGTGCATTATAGGCGAGGCGTACTAGAAAATAACAGGTTTTAGGCCAATAATATTATATACTCGTATCGTATGTATTTTTTTTTAGCCAAGTTTTCCAATTTTTTTAGCTAAATTTTCCGTTTGGTACGTGCTAATCGAAGTTTACATTTATAAATGTAGGAGTTAAATATCGCACACGTTGGTAATCAAGCGAAGTAAAGAATATAACTTGAGCGAACATCATCGCACACAGCAAAGTTGAGATGACGCACCAGATGATGTCAGCAAAGTCACGAGTAAAGTGTGAAGAACTGTGCGAGGAGGTACATTATGCGAATATGAGCGATTGTATATGTGTCTCATAGTGATCCCGAAAATAATGGGTTTCTTAGCTGTCATCCACTATGTAAAATTCTATATAAAGGGGAGAGGTCATTGTTTCTAGGAGGATTCTAGGACAAGTGTTGGAAAAGAAATAGGAAGAGAGAAAAAGTGAGCTTAGGTTTCAAGTAGAATTGTTGTAATACTTGAATCATTCTAGTAAACATTCGCAATCTTCAATTAATAAAACAAGAATTCATAATGATCACATAAAGATTGAATCAGTTATAGTGGAGTGTAGTTGCAAGATTTCTTACAACTACATTTTTCGCGCTAGAAACAGGGAGGAAAATGCAATAAAGAATTCGAAGAGGTCATGAAGAACAGAGAGGTGGAATGCACAATTAGGAAATTACGAGATTGGCTATGAAATCTTATCTTCACCAAAATCTCAAGTTATCTTAGAGTTTCTTGCAGAATTTCCAATAGAAGAAGACGAATATGTAGAAGAAATGATGGAGGTGGATGAAGAACATGGAAATCCTAATGATTTATTAACTGAGCGAAATCCAAACTGATGGGAGATTTTGGTGGATGGATCCTCCAATGGAGAAGGAAATGGGATTGGTATTGTATTCATTTCACCAACGGGAGCGAGAATGGCTTACTCATTCAGATTGGACTTCGCATCCACAAATAATGAAATTGAATATGAAGCAGTCGTTCACGCACTAAGATTAGCAATTGAAATGAAGATTGAGGATGCACGAATAACTAGTGATTCTCAGCTGGTAATTCGTCAGATAGAAGGCACATATAGTACTAATGAACCATTGTTGCAAAAGTATAGGCGATTGGTTATGGATTTAGCAATGCAAATTCCAAAAATAAGTTAGAGACATATAGGGAGAAAAGATAATAGACTCGCAGATGCATTGGCGTTCATACCATCAATGTTAGTAGATCCGGTCGCAAGGGATATAAAAATAAAAACACTATTATTACCATCTATAGAAAAAGGTGAAGAAGTGCAAACAGATGTGATGATCATAGACGACACACAAGCAAAAAATGTGAGCGACGAGAAATATTGGAGAACTGAGATACACTCTTATTTAGAGAAAGGGGAATTGCCGAAGAAAAGATTAGAAGCACACAAATTAAAAAGACTTGCGACAAATTATGAATTAAGGGATAGTGTTCTTTATAGAAGGTCATTCCTTGGACCTTCGCTCAGATGTCTTACGTGAAAGGAAGGAATCGAAATTCTAAAGGAATTACACTATGGCGATGCTGGCAACCATAATGGAGGAAGATCACTCGGATACAGAGCAAAAATACAAGGCTATTATTGGCCATATATGCATGAAGATGCAAAACAAGTTTCCAGGAGATGCGTAGAATGTCAACGTCGTGGCAAGAAGATACATGCACCTGGGGATATGCTTAATACATCAACAAATGTGTGGCCCTTTGGAAAATGGGGAATAGATATTGTTGGACCATTTATACCAGGAACGGGACAAAAAAGGTTCCTAATTGTCGCAACAGATTATTTCACTAAATGGACAGAAGTAAAAGCAGTTCAACCTATACGCGATAAAGACATCTTCACATTTATTTTTGAAAATATTATATGCCGATTTGGCATTCCTGCACAATTGGTGTCTGACAATGGGAAGCAGTTTGAAGGAGAGAATATAACAATGCTGCTCAATGCGTTCAAAATTCAAAGTGGCAAATCTACTCCTTTATATCCTCAGAGTAATGGACAAGTAGAAGCAACAAACAAAACAATCGCAGATAACCTGAAGAAAAAGTTAGAAGGGCACAACAAAGGATTGTGCGAAGAAGTACATAATGTAGTATGGTCTTATAGAACTACAAGAAGAGAAGCAACCGGAATGTCTCCCTCCTGTCTGACATATGGGGTAGAGGCAGTGCTACCAACAGAAGTGATCATCCCTACCACAAAGAGAGAAGTTTGGGAAAAGAATTTAAATGCGGACTTGATTTTAACAAAGTGGGATGATTTGGAGGAAGTAAGAGAAGTCACTTTGCAGCACATGGAAAATTATCAAAAAAAGGCTAGCTCGAGAATATAACAAGCGGGTCAAAATAAGAGAATTCTGACCAGGCGATTTAGTGCTACGCGAAATTCCAGTATACCAAAAAGGAAAAGATGGGAAATTGGAGAAAAGCTGGGATGAACCTTATATAATAAAAAGAATAGTTGGAGAAGGAGCCTATGAATTAATGGATCCTGAAGGACGAAATACAGGTCGTAAATTAGATCGCCCTTGGAATATGCAGTTCTTGAAAAAGCATTATTCATAGTCACTTGGGAATCAATTCGCATGGATAAAAAGTTAATATTTCGAATAATTGTAATGCGAATATTTCGCTTCAAAATTAAGAAATTATATAAAAGAAAAGTAAGACCTTGATAAAGGTTACAGAAAATGATATTTATTATCAGATTGGCTAGGAATCTGAATGTGGCGTGCACCCTAGTTCGCTCATATGCAAGAGGAAATATAGTAAGACCTATCGCACGTCACAATCGGAAAGACCTAGAAGGCATGACTCAAGGAAAGGCTACACCGACCCCAGAACTTGAGTTGTGGAGATTTGGTGTGAGAATTAAACTATAATGCCCATCCGGGAGAGATACCATAAAATATCAGTCTAAGATAGAAATCTTAGATTGAGAGCCTAAGGTGAGAAAGGCTCTCCCAAGGAGTGCCCGAGACGTCTGGAGCATACCGTGCCACTCTTGACAAGTTCTGACTATGATGCACTCGGTCCGAAGATACCCCACTTAGGGTGCGATCTTGCTGCCATAAACCCTATAGGTAGTGTATGCGAGATTGCGAAATCAACTGGTTGTTGAAAAACCGGATGGAAAGAGCCATAATCTTAACCCGATAGAGATAAGCTTCCTTGAAGGGGAAATCATAGAGGAAGATAAGGACGACACCTTCCATTAGGGAGCTGAATTGTGTCAAAAGACGTAAATATCATAAGGCTTTTACTCATGGGAGTCTTAAAACTTGTGATATTTATGCGACAAACCTGAAGAGGAAATAATACAAGCGAAAAAGATAAGACGAGATCAATGGGTCGATGTACTAAAATACAAAGACTTCCTGCGATTTCGTCGCAAAAAAATGAGGCAAGATAAGACCTTTACATAGGAAGGCAAAATAAGACCTCCTAAGTAAATTAAACAAACCACTGATAAATTCGCACGATTGTTTCTTACAAGGAACATAATAAGAGGCAAGTATGGGAATTAAAACAACAATTTATTATCTTCCTTGCAACAAACAAATATGCGAAGGTTCAAAATATGTTGAAATAAAGAAAGGAAATCAAGAATGCTTAACAGTAGCATTTTATTCAAAATACTTTTCAGACTTTAGCACTGGATCCAAGATTTTCAATCTCAGTACCGGCTTCATCAGCAGATTTATCTTCTTCTTGCTGAATTTTTCATCATCTTGATCTTTTTCATCATCGCTTAAAAAGTCAAAATCACTATCTGGCTCAGGATATTCTTCATCCGCACTCACATTGCATACGGGGAGTTTTACTGCTGGAAGAGAGTTGCTTGAGAGAATTCCACCAATAACAGATTGGGCACTAGAGTGGCCTTTGCGAATAGCTGCTCTTTCGAGATTTCTAGCATTTATCTCTAGAAAATTCTTCTGAAATGCAAATCTTCTTCGTGCTCTGCTTCGAGACGCAGAGAGAGATAGCTCAAGGTTCCCACGAGATAATTCCAGATTTGCATATTCCTTGCAAACCTTGGATAACTCAGAATTCAATTGAGCAACAACAGACTGGTGCGATTTTTCAGAATCTACAAAGAACAATAAATAACCATAAATAGAAATAAAGAATTAATATTGTGCGAAAAGATGCTAAGAAATCATAATAAGGCAGTCAACTCTAGATGACTACCTTTGGAAGAATTTACAAAAGGCAAGGGTATTGTTCTTTTTATTAAGAACATCGCAAGAATTCTTCAATTGACTGTATTGTTCTTGAAGCTGATTTTTCTTCACAGGAAGATTGATATTATTCTGAATTAGTTTCTCATTTCGGGAGCTTAAATCTTTAAGCGAAGTCTCGTACTGTTCCTTCAGTACGCGAAGACTTCGTGCTTGGTTTTCATTTATTTCATGAAGAATTGAATACTGATGTGAAAACATTTTTTATTTCTTCAAAAAAGATAGTTTCTCCCAAGAAAGAGTATGGTTTTCTTCTGATAAAGTTTGATGAAGCAAGTCATCATCGCGTGACAATTTAGAAAAATAAGATACTTGATCACTAAAAAACTTAATTTTCTGAGTGAGTTGGTTATTTTCATGGGAAAGATTGTTAATCTGATCAAGCGAATATGAATATTGATTATCTAATTGGTTTAGTTGAGACTGCAACTTCACATTATTCGCTTGAGTATCTTCAGCGAGGAATTGAAAATCATATCTCTCATTCGTTCGCTTCCGTTTTAAATCTTAACAAACGCATAAAAAAATTTACGAAAATTAACGTATGCGAAGGAATACAGAATATGATAAGTGACTCAAATATAATAATAAATACCTCTAAGTTTTTGATTTTCGCTGCGAAGAGTTTCAGCATCAAAATTTGAAATTTGGAGTTCTCCTCTCAGCTTTTGTACTTCCTTTTCCAAAGAGACACTTTTCTGGAAAAGTTCCAACTGAGAACAACTAGATTCAAAATGTTTTTCAGAAAGCATCACGCGGCGATGAGAATCCTAAAAGGCAAAAGATGAAGTTAGTATAACTTGGAAGTATTATAAAATAAGATAAAAGTTAAGGTGTGAAAATTACCAGAACGTCTAGAGCAACATGGAAACTCGGGTCAATTTAGGAAAGGACCTCATCCCTTGAAGCTTTATCAACGGGAAATTCACATAAAAGCTTGCTTAAGGCGGAACAGGAGCGAAGCTTGCAAGGGTCATCGGTTAAAGATTGGGCAGAGTTGATGACGTCGGATAGAATTTGAGCGGCAAGTTTTACACTATCCAAATCTTTCTTGTTCAAAGGAAAGGAATTTAATAAGGAAAGAGAAGGAGGAGGAGTAATGGGTGAAGGAAAAACTTGATTTGAATGCGATGGAATCACAGAGGCAATAGTAGGTGTGCTTTTGTTTCCTTGATTAAGAGAAAACTCATTATTCACAGAAGACTCTTTAAAAAGTTCGTCGTAAGTAACATAGGCATTCTCATCCATAAGAGGATTTGTTGGTGAAGGAGTAGCATGGTCATTCTTCTCAGAAACCTGGGGAGGTATATGGGTGACAGAAACATCTTTTTCAAGAGTTTGACTTATTATCGGAGTGATAGGAAAACTAGTATGCGAAGGCTATATTGTGGATACAGGAACAACATCTCTAGCGCTAAAATCTAGAATATAAATATTTTAAGAGAGTGGTATGGGTTTGCGAGATTTTTTAACTTTCTGCTTCTTACCATCAACCATCTCAGCGTCGGAAGCCTGCAAAAATAAAGTAGAAAAGTAATAGAGGCAACAATATTGTTTTAAGATAATTGGGTATTCCTTACTTCTTTATTATGCGAAGCCTTCCTCTTGTGAGATTCCTTATTTTGAGATTCATTATCAATGCTCGGTTTCTTCTTCTGCGATTCCTTATTTTCACTTGAAGAAGACTTGGGTTTTTGCATGATTCGAAGAGCGCTAACGGAAGAGCTTTTCCTGCGAAAGTATGAGAATTAGATCATTAAATATATTTTTTTTATGAATGGTTAAAATCAATAGTCATCTTGAAGAAAGGAAACAAACTTTGATTCAGGGTTCATGGTGGAAAAAATAATAGCAGAAGAAATCAGTGACAACAGCGGAAATGAGTAATAACAGATGAAGATGAATAGTAACAAGAGAGAGAAGATAAATGATGAAGAAGGAAGAGATTATTGTGAAAAACCCTTAAATAGATGAAAAGAAGTAACCGGTTGAAGTCGGTTCAAGCCGGTAAAAGGGAAGAAAGTCGACACGTGTAGAGTGGAACTGGAAACCCGGATAACTGTCGACAAATTATAATGGAAAAAGATAGGCATGTGCCATTTTCAAGAGGAGAATTTGTCATATCGCTCACTCTGAAGAATAATTAATATGAGAAGAGGCAAATGTAGGAGTTAAATATCGCACACGTTGGTAATCAAGCGAAGTGAAGAATATAACTTAAGCGAACAACATCGCACACATCAAAGTTGAGATGACGCACCAGATGATGTCAGCAAAGTCACGAGTAAAGTGTGAAGAACTGTGCGAGGAGGTACGCTATGCGAATATGAGAGAATGTGTCGCATAGTGATCCCGAAAATAATGGGTTTCTTAGCTGTCATCCACTATGTTAAATTCTATACAAAGGGGAGAGGTCATTGTTTCTAGGAGGATTCGTGGACAAGTCTTGGAAAAGAAATAGGAAGAGAGAAAAAGTGATCTTAGGTTTCAAGTAGAATTGTTTCAGTACTTCAATCATTCTTATAAACATTCCCAATCTTCAATTAATAAAACAAAAATTCATAATGATCATTGAATCAGTTAAATGGAGTGTAGTTGTAAAATTTTTTTAATTTGATTTTCTGTCAACTACGATAAAGATGATTTTCTGTCTTTAATTTGCTCAGTTGTGAGTCTATGAATGTGATACTGTCATGAATTGAGTTCTGCAGTCAAACTACTGACTACTGAGCAGGATCAGATAAATTCCAAGCCTCACCTTTGTCTGTTGCCATTAAATTCAAAAACAGTACTTATCTTTAAGTATCCATTGAAACTTGAAACAATGAATCATATTAATTAATAACTGAACCATGACTGTATAAAGTCTGTACACAGGATCAGACTTTACTACATAGTGTTCTGCATTATGTGTTTCCCAATACTGGTTTAGCACACCCGTTTGCCTGTTTTCCCTCTCTATTGGCATGGGTAAATGCAGGCAGTTCATCCGCACCACACTTGCAACCGCCAAGGAGGAAGTATTGATGGCTCAGTGTGGGTACTTGGTCATGTTGATCAAGTCTTTAAAACAAGAAATTGTAAAGTCAGAGTAGGGCTACTTCTTTGCTAGTTGAGTTCGTGTCAGACCATGACAATCTTTTATCTATTTTGTTTTTCTTAATTATCAAAGCCTTTGCTAATTTGCTGTTCTCTCCAATGCTATATACTATAATGATCATTGGAGTATCATTTTTTTTAAAACATAGAAGATAACTAAATAATAAAATAACATTTAAAGATTTTTGTCATACATGTATCTACTATATCCTCAACTTTGGTTAGCTCAAGTTCATTTTCTCAAGTTGGTTACCTCCTCTACATTCTTTGTACTATTGAACCCTGCTCTTGAACCATCGCATTCTCGTACACTATATTTCCACCTACTATTCCATATGATGTTGAAAAACTTGAAGCCTAGTCAACTTCCAACACCTTCTTAGTTCTGTTTTTTTAAAACATAAGTAGTACCTAACCCTTGCACTACTAGCTCCTAGATGATTTAGATATCTTCTAATTCCTAACGAATTAGTCTAAATTACCTAACTTGATTTATTTGTTTTTCAATTTATATGTAACGATAGTTTTGTTAGCAGCCAAATCCTCAACCTTGGTTTAATCTATAGAACCAGTCCAAATTGTCTGGAGCTGTCATAGTAAAATTTTATTAGTAGAATATTGCTGCAAAATGCACACCACGTTATGAAACTTTTACCTAATATTTCTAATAAAACTATTAGCCTCGAAGGCTCGAAACATTTCGGAACCAGGAAGGTACAACTGCGGCTAATTATCCCCGTTTAATTGGGGACCCAAAAAACAAATGGGGCCCTAAATTTGTATCCCCACCCATGGGAGGTGGATAAGGGATGAATAAATCTAGTCAAAAGACTAGATTACCCTAACCCTTAGGATTGTTACACGTGTCATAGAGAAGGCCAGAACGCCCAGATCATAACCATGTGATACACACTTGTCCAAGTATATAGTGCGTTTACGCGAAGCGATACTAGAAATAGCTTTACCTGGAACGAAAGAGCGAATACCATCATCAGTGAAGGGTGAGACACATGTGACATCCATACAAACATCTTGACCATTTTCCCAGTTAAGAACAAGGATATCAGCATGCCGTAAATCTTTGTCATCATCCGACAAAAACCAAGAGAAACTTCCTTACGCACAGGCACACCAGCTTTATAGCAAATGTCAGGGATTATATCACGTACAAAGTCATGTCGAAACTTACTTCCAACATCCTTAGCATAATGAAGCGCGTGGTCCCCAAAGATATCCATAGATCTGTTACAACTTGAGCAAAGACCATTCTCAACAAACAACGGGATAGCAAGGCGATAGCAAAGAACAACTCTGAACTGTCTTGGCCCAAGACATTGATTAAGCCCACTAATTGATACAACCAACAAAATAATCATGTGCATGTTTGACATGGTTGCACTGCCTCAAAATGGAGTCTCTTGCAGACATAGAAAATTGGTCTGGGATTCGCTTCTTAACTGCATCATAATAAGTGACTGCCAGGGAGTGCATGGAAGGGGCGCAGTATCATCGACGCAATAAGAAGATGGTAGTCCACATGCCTGGATAAAGTTCTGAAGATCCAACTGATAGGCAGACCCTTTGTCTGTTGGGAACAAGCTACCAAGGATCACCTTTTGTACCGAAGCAGTCTGGCTCTTAGAAGCAAGGTAGCAGTAGGAGCGGGTGTCCGCCATGGTTAAATCCCAAGGCCACCATCTTTGATAGGCAAGGTAGATAATCTCTGTTGTAAAGGACCAAAACCCGCGCCTTCACCAGTGACTAAGAGTCTCAAGTACTTGAGAAAATGATCATCGAAAAGATCAGTGGCTTGTTGAAGGGCTGCAGGGTTGGTAGTTCGCATTGCAAAATATAATCTTGACACACCAGTACAATTACGAAGTAATAACATCTTGCTTTGAGGGTCCTTGAGTTTTTTGATGGCAGACATTAGTTGAACAGTCTTGTTCACCCTACTCAACATCATATCACTAATAAAGTTCAAATCCAAACCACTACAACAAACAGACGTATTTGTGACATTATGTTTGCAACATAATAGAAAACGTCATAAATATTAGTTATGCGTGACAGTTTTAATGTCACAAAAATATTGTGTTAGCTAAATTCCCAGAAGTGTCAGGATAGGTTACTTTCTACACCTTCCATTCTGTCGCAAATATTTATTTTTAAAATAAAAAATAAATAAAATTAATATCAGGAGGGAATACACCATCAGCAATACTTCTAGGATCAATAGAAGGCCAAAAGACTTCTGTTTTCTTTATATTTAGATGTAAACCCCTACCTGGCCCTTCAGTTTCTATTATGCGCAAAGCCTTGGCCACCTCAAGCGTATCACCGACAATTGTACCATCGTACAGGTACCAGGCATGCAAATCAATCTTACAACTAGAGGCAATAGTCTTCACCAGGGGGTGAAGTGTCAAAGCAAACAACAAGGGACCGAGAGGGTCACCCAGCTGGACTTCAAGAGCATATGACAAAATAAATTGGACATAGTAGAGTTTAGCAGGCCTCAAGGAACAAAATTCCACCCGGCGAGAAATACCTGGACATTGAAGACAAACCTCTTTGATGAGATGAGATCTGCTCACCATGTTTAACGCATTGAAAAAGTCAATGAGCAACATTGACATCTTGTTTGAGTCACCTTTCAACTCCAGTTTATTTCTGCAGTTTAATTATAAATTTTAAAAAAATTATAATTTTTATTTTTTGTCTGAGTGACCATGAAGACGAACCTCTTAATTAGTTATTTTTTCTAATAATTTTTTTTGAAATTTTATTTTTAATAACTTTTTTTTGAAATTTTTTATATTTTAATAAACTTTTTTATACCTTTTTTTGCAATTTTTTTTTGAGAATTTTAATTCCATTTAAAAAAGAATTTTGGATAAAAAGTTTGAGTAGTCAAAATTCTAAATTTTAATAATGACGAGTCTCGTAAATTTTAAACCGTAAAAGTCGTCACGGTTCAATTTATAGGCAATAACGACTCAACCAAGTCGTCATGGTACAAATTTATTTATCATAACGACTCTACATGAAAAAATAAAGTCGTCATTGCCTTAAATTTTAACCATAATAATTTTTGTCAATTTTGAAACAGAAATGGACTTTTATAAATGCTATTACAATCGTCATTATTCAATATTTTAATCATAACAACTCTTATAAATTTTAAAATTGATATTGATCATGAAAAGTCATCACTTTTTAATTTATAGAAGATGACGACTTTTTAAAGTCGTCATTATATGGATTTAAACCGTGAAGATTTTTCATAATAATTTGTCGACACGATTTTTCATAATAATTTATTAATAATTTTTCATAATAATTTTTTTTTGGAAAAAAAGTTAAATTTTTTTTCTTAAAAAAGAAATTACGAAAATAAAATTTGAAAAAAAATAGTAAATCCTAATTAAATTAGAATAACACTAATTAAATAAAATTATCTCTAATCAAAAATAGGCAGATTAGCCATTATATAAAATATTTGGATAAGGGGTTTTTGAAATTAGGTTTTGTGTGATCTTTTTTGACTTTTAGCGTGAGGCCTCTAATTGTTTTTTGGGACTCCCAATTAAACGAGGCTAATTATTATCCACACACTTACAAAGTTTTTTTGTGCATATTTTTACAAAACCACTTAGATTTGTGGTGATTTTTGTTTACCATTTTTTACGTCCAGTCACGAAGAAATGTTATGTTGAACCCTAGTTAGGAAGTTCGCGAATGATTCGCGAATCATTCGTGAATTTTTCCGTATCACGAATTTTATCGTCTTTTTTGCGTACGCTTGCAACTCCGAACCCAAGTCGCGTATTATGTGGCATTCCCGGATTATTCACGAATTGTTCACGAATTTTACGTATCCCGAATGATACGTCTGCTTAATTCGCCATAAATTCTTTAGCTTTTACTTTTCAAAGACTCCACTGTTTGGGCTTTACTGCCTCCCGAGCATACACGACCGAATATTAGACGTGTTGTAATTTTTATGAAACAAAAACGACTGAAGAGATTTGAAGATGAAGGTGAGAGAGATCTCAAACTCACTAACCAAGCATCTAAACCACCATAAGACGTCCTCTTGGATAACTAATGTTGTATATATTATTAATATCATCATATTGAGTTTATTTTTTCCTTAAATAACTCACACATATGCATAAAAATTGGTCTATGACTTTATAAATACAAATTATTTGTTATATATAGATACCGAATTTTCAGAGTCGAACTCACATTTATAAATCGAATTATACACGTACGTGTGCGGTTCCGAATTAATGACGAATCACGTCCTGTTGACCGAATCTTGGACCGAATCTGGATTTTACAAAACCGTATAATACTCGTACTTGCCGTTCCGTACGTTTGCCGAATCCCGAATTGCTAACTAGGTGTTGAACAGATGTTTATGATCATAAAATAACCACGATAAGCAGTAGTCATGATCATCGAACCAAAGGTATGAACCCAAAATGAGCCCCATGACCTTATAAATAACAAAATGTCGGGAACAGTTTCTTTCTTTTTCATTTTCAATCTGTTAATGCGATGGTCAACAACTCCAATAACATGTAAAAACAAAGTAATGAGTTGATTGAATAAACTAAAGATGATGTGCTCATTTCACCCACTAGCTGCCTTTCCTAATTCTTTAACTCATATGCCCCAATCACATCTTTAAGCCAATCTCTTTGGTCCCATCATACACCGAAACTAGTCGGATAGGCTGCCATCTTGTCCTAAATTAATCAAACAAATTTTATCAATTTAATAGGTTGTTTGTTTTTCTTTTCTATCTCAATCGACTCTTGCTGGTCTGAAACTCTGAATCATGTGGATCGAACTAATTATGTCTGACTCAAAAATTGTTAATCATCGAAGTTAAAGAAATTTTCTAAATCAGTCACATGAGTGCCAAATGAGCAGGTACAAAATGATCTCTGACTTAAATAACAATGTGTAAGATGTATGAGCCGAGTTAAACCTCGACTCAGACATCATGAAAATAAAACTACAAAACAAATGACCTGATATTTAACTTCAGCCGAGTCAAACACCGTTCAGTCTCGGATCGCAAGTCAGATTCAAACAAAAAAGGTATAAACTTCCAATAGAAGTAAAATCTAAAAAATAGAAAAACAATCAATGATCTCCCCCACTATCCATTCAAGACCCATGACTCCAATCAGATGGTCGCGATTTGGTCTCAAGTTTCAACCAATTTTTTCCTTTTCCGAAATTGTAAGAAGAGTTTTTTACGAGATCCCCAAATTTAAAGTGGAAATCAGAAACACGAGAGGTATGTTTCTCGCAAGTTGGCTAGTCCTAATAGGTTTGCAACCTGCTAACCTCAAAGATGGGAGTCAGGCTCCTAACCAATTAATCCCAGTTGCTTTATTTCAACCATATTTTATGTTTTCTTAACCACCATGGTTGAAACTCAAATTCCATGTATCCAAGGTAATTAGGAATAAACACAAAATGAAAAAGAACAAAAACATAATTCAAAAATGAAGGAATTTCCCATCTGCAAATGTATTTTCTAAGAAACCCCAATTATGACTATAATAATTGAAACTTATTAAATTATTTTCCTATGAATACAAAAACTCAAACAGAACATGAACAGATGAATTTTTATATATTTATATATCTCTTTAATAACTGCCTATAATTTTTGATTGAGATCACTCAACCCACTAACTTTGCTTTGTCTCTTGACAAACCACTCCATCATCATCATCACCTCCACCACCATCTAAAAGAACCCCACAAAAAAAAAATGAAAATGAAATTTAATTCATTCATTTTCATTCTTCTCATTCAATTGATCTCTTCATTTTTCTTTGTAAATTCTCAATCAGATTCATGTTCTAATAATTTGAGTAATCTCAAAGGTATTTCTTTTGATACAACATCTCTAAGTTGTTTCAATCTCTGGACTAGACGTGATTATGTCCTCAGAGTAAGTTTTTTTCATTTCATAAATCTTACTTATATAAGTTCTTAAATTGTTCTTCGTGTTCTTGACGAAAAACTGTTTATTATTTTGATGCAACAGTATTCAAAGACAGGATCAGACCTATGGAGCTTTCTTCTTTCAGCCCCAAATACAAAGAATTACATCGCAATTGGATTTTCAGAAAAAGGAAAAATGATAGGGAGTAGTGCCATGGTTGGATGGATTGGCAACAACAATATTGGTATTGCTAAACAGTATTTCTTAGCAGAGAAACGAACAAATGCAGTACGACCAGATCAAGGAAACTTAACTCTAGTCAAGAATTCAGAGACGGTTATAACTCAGAATTCCCGGTTATATCTTGCTTTTCAATTGAAAACTGAACAACAACCATCAACAAACATTATTTATGCGATCGGACCAGATAGTTTGCTTCCGAGTTCACAGTTCCAGTTATCGCAACATCTTGATATGGGAAATACTCTGATCAATTACCAAACAGGTAAGAAAGTTTATATACAGAAACTTGAAAATCTTTTATTTTTATGCTTTGTCGTGTTTAGATGTGATGGGCAGAAATTTTTCAAACACACAATGTGGAAAACGAAAAGTCTAAAAATGGATGTCAAGGGAAACATGGTTGTTGTATATTCATTTGATTTTTGCTTAAGAATAGTAGGGACAATTCCAGCCAAAAGAAATTCGTTTGGATGGATGGTTGGGTCGATATTGACTACATTCGACAAAAAGTCAAACCTACCCTTCAAAGAAATTCTTGAATTTTGGGGTACATTTTATAGGAAAATTAAAATTTGAACCGGATTTTGTGCACACCCCTTCAAAGAGTGTAAATCTGATATGCTCACTCAAAAAAAAAAAAAGAGCTTCTTGTTTCGTATACTGTAAAATGGATTGGAAAAATGTCATTGTTGCTTTCAAGTATTGATTGTATGTACTGTTGTGAAGGAGGGTCCTAAAAATTTGAGGTCCCATACCCTCTTTATCATGACAATGTCATGTGCAATGAACTGTGTGTGGTATTCTACAAAAGTAGGAAAAATGTGATGAGATAATATTGGTGAATATTTGGGTCAACATTTCAGGTCAATCCAAAGTTTTAAGTGCACCATACACAAGGCTAAGGAGAGGTCATGGGTCACTAAATATGATAGGTTGGGGTTTATGTTTGTTGATCGGAGCCATGGTTGCTAGATACTTGAGAGAAAAGGATCCACTTTGGTTCTACTTACATGCTTGTATTCAAGTTGTTGGATTCATACTTGGAGTTTCTGGTATCATTACTGGACTTGTATTAGAAGATGTTCTTTCTGCTTCAGTTGATCGACACAAGACCATCGGTATCTTCGTTCTCATTTTCGGATGCCTACAGGTGTGTACTGAATCCTAATTCATACTGATCATTTGAGAAGAGGCATTTGTCTTATAGAGGAAATCCAACACAATGTCTGTTAGTGATTGATGCTTTGTCTGTTTTTGTGCAGGTGATTGCATTTTTGGCTAGACCAAAAGTGGACTCCAAATACAGATTCTACTGGAATATTTATCACTGGACTGTAGGAAGGACAATGATAATCCTTGCAGCTGCAAATGTGTTTTACGGACTCAAGTTAGCAGACGAACATAAAGGATGGACTGCTGGATATGCAGTTGCTCTTTCAATCCTGATTGTTACTGCAATTGGGTTGGAAATAAGAATGAGGATGAGAAAGTAGATTTACTTGTACTTGTGTTATCTTTCAAATGGTTTCTCCATACCATCGCTTGATGAGATTCTTTTTTGTAACTATTTATTAGAATACCCTTTCGATTTGATTGTTCTTAATTCGATACCATACATTTTCTTATGGAGCTAGAATGCTAGATTCTTGTTGTGGTTGTATGTGTAGTGATCAAGGATGTTAATAACTCTCTCTTTGGGTTTGGGATATACTACATTTTTTTGTCTCTTTATTTCTTTCTTTCTTTTTGGTTTGTCGCGACATATGCAGCCTGGGATCCCCCTTAAGTTTTCTAAACAAGTTCAAACAGAATACAACATAAATGAAGTTGAACTGAAAGTGAAGCATGACCAAAAGAACAGAATTTATAACCCGCGTTATATGGTTTTACCAAACAAAGGGAGCACAAAGAAGCAAGTAAAGTAAAGAAAGAAACCATATATTCAAGCAAATATGTTGCAGTTAATAGAGATTTCAGATTGTCAGTGTTTACCAAACAAAAGAACGAAAAGCTAGAGATTTCTAAACTCATCTACTGAGAGAGTTTTTACTAACCAAATAATAACAGGATCACTTGGTGAAAGTTTTCTTTCAAGCATCCTGCGAAGAAATTGCAATGCCTTGGCAGTCTCCTTTGCAATAAGAAATCCACGGATGATGGTATCATATGCCCTAGCATCTTGTAAACAGCCCTTCTCTTCCATTTGGATGATTAATGCGTTAGCCTCCTGAAACATCTTGTTACAAAAGAGGCCATCTATCACTGTAGTATATGTTACTACATTAGGAACTAATCCTTTTTTAGGTATTTCATTAAACAGTTTTTTGGCATCTTCCAACTTGCCAGCCTGGAATAAACTGCGGATAAGAATAGTGTATACGGGAGTGGTAACTAGATTTTCCTCCATGGATTCAAAAATTTCTATTGCCTCTTCCATTTTTCCATTCTTGCAGAGTCCATCCAATATTGTATTATATGTAACTTCATCTGGAGATAGACCAAAAGTTTGCATCTCATTCAACAAATTCTGTGCAGTCCTAACTCTTCCAACACGGTATAGTCCCCATAACACTGTATTGTAAACAACAGTTGTAGGTCGCAATCCGTTTTGTTTCATTTTCTTGAACAACTGCAGAGCTTCATCCAACTTACGATTCTTGCAATAACCATTGATTATCACATTGTAGTTGAATTCATTTGGCTCAAGGCCCCTATCCACCATTGAATCAAACAGTTTAACCGCAAGTTGCAGTCGACCTGTCAAACACAGACCGTCCATCATTGAATTGTAAGTTATCTGATTTGGTTCTATGTTTATCTTGTCCATCAATTTGAATAACCCCCAAGCATCTTCCGTCATCCCATCTTTACAATGTGAATCTATTAATATACTAAAAGTTACTGTATTTGGAAAAATCCCACGATCGATCATTTCATCAAAATATCTTCTTGCTTCTTCTTGTTGATCATGTAGGCAGTGTCCATGAATCATACAATTATAAGTTGTTATATTTGCAGATATTCCTCTTCTAATCATCCCGTCAAAAAGAATTCTTCCTTCATTCAATCGGCCATAATTGCAAAGCCCATTGATCAAAGAAGTGTACACAACTGCATCGGGTACAACATTCGGATCCCTATGCATCTCATTGAAGAGAACCAGAGCTTCATCGACCAAACCTCCTTTGCAGAGTGTATCTATAATCACAGAGTATGAAACAGAAGTAGGTCTGCAGTTCCATTTCATCATATTGTTTTTCAGCTGAAGAGCACGACCCACTTGACCAGTTTTACAAAGCCCATGTATCAGAGTATCACATGTGAAGGCATTAGGTTGAATACCCGTCTGTGTCATTGTGTCGAACACTTTGAATGCAGAATCAATCTTTTGTTGAAGACACAACCCCTTAATCAGTGTAGTAAAAGTGACAGTATCAGGATGATAACCTCTCTTTATAATCTCTCCAAGCAAACAAAACCCATGATCAACCTTTCCTAATTGACAACAGCAATTAATCAAAATGCTCAATGTATACGGACCAGGTTGTACTCCAACTAAGTTCATTTTCTTATACAACATAATCACATCTGAGTAACACTTGATTTTGGATAAAGAACTTAACACATGGCAAAAAGTATCATTAGATGGAAATGGCCTTTCCAAAATCAACTTATCAAAGTATTGCAAACCATCTTCAAGCTTCTTAATCTTACCAGATTTACAGTCATCCCTCACATTTTGCTCAAGTTGTTTTACTCTTTTATAACCTCTTGAACCATAAGAATAATTGGAGTTTGCTGTTGTGTGCAGTAATATCTTGCCTAATTTCATTTTCTCAGAGAGAAAGAGAGAATGAATGTACCTTGGTTTCATTTTCTCAGCAAACTTCAGCAGTATGGAGTCTGAGCAAAAACAAATGAGAGGAGAGTTGCACTTTTTTTTTTCTTTTTTAAAGCTGACAAATTCAAACTGACGGGTTCAGACAACCGACAGTGATGGATGAGGTTTAGAGTCTTTATTAAAAATGATGATTAAATATAACATATATTACCCCTGGCCAAATTGGGGTATACCCATATTAATAGAGGTATACCTAATGAGACAAAATCTGGATCATTATGGAGTAAAATACAACATCCCTTAACTATTTATTTTTAAAATGACTAATATATCCTTGTTTAATTAACACTAATAAAATCTGATTAGGTTAATTAGTTTAGTTTAGATTAATTAGTTGAGTTTAGATTAATTAATTGAGTAGATTAAAACTTCTGAAATTATGAATTTATGTTATAAAATTTGGTTTTTGATTGAACTTATGTGGGAAAATTTTTAATGAAAGAAAATTGTTTTGAGAATATCTTTTGCAACGGAAATGAAAGCACACTATCCAACCACTTCTATAAAGGGGATTGCAAAGCCTAGGACAATCTGGGTCGTGTGCTTAGTAAGCCTCGGGCAATCCTATCCTTGCAAGCCGGTTTTCGAGGTTAGTTAGGCCCGTAGATTCCTAACATGGTATTAGAGTCAGACCCCTCTCAACACTATCCGTGTGTCTGTGGTTTCTGTACCACTCCAGTATCCGCCTGTGTGTGCCTATGGTTTCTGTATTTCGTTCATGGCTTTCGTGCCATCCCATCTGTGTAGATCCGCCTGTGTGTGTCTGTGGTTTCCGTGCCACTCCTCAATGGCTTCCGTGACATCCCGTCTATGTAGGCCTAGTCGTTGAGGGAGGGTGTTAAATAGCCCCGCATCGCCTATGGCAACATGAGTCGTGTGCTTAATAAGCCTCGGGCAATCATATCCTTGCATGCCGGTCTTCGAGGTTAGTTAGGCCCGTGGATTCCTAACAATAACGACTAACTTTAGTTGGCAGTGTCGATAATTAACAACAGTCCTAAAAGATTGAGGTCCCATACCCTCTTTATTATGACAATGTAAGGTTTTTGAGGTTAATTAGGCCCGTGGATTCCTAACAAAAACGACCAACTTTAGTTGGAAGTGTCGATAACAATAGTCCTAAAAGATTGAGGACTCATACCTTCTTTATTATGACAATGTCATGTGCAATGAATTGTGTTTCGTGTTCTACATTCTATAGAAGTAGGAAAAATGTGATGAGATATTGATGAAATTTGGGTCAACGTTTTGCAGGTCAGGCTAAAGTTTTAGGTAAGCCATATACAATGCTAAGGAGAGGTCATGGGTCACTAAATATGATAGGTTGGGGATTATGTTTGTTGATTGGAGCTATGTTGCTAGGTACTTGAGAGAAAAGGATCCACTTTGGTTCTATTTACATGCTTGTATACAAGTTGTTGGATTCATTCTTGGAGTTTCTGGTATCATTACTGGACTTGTACTAGAAGATGTTCTCTCTGCTTCAGTTGATCGTCACAAGACTATTGGTATCTTTGTTATCATTTTCGGATGCCTACAGGTGCGTACCAAATCCTAATTCAATTCATAATGATTTTTTAAAGATGGCGTAATTGTTGTATAAATGAAAAGCAGTGCAATGTCTGTTATTGAAACTCTCAATTAATGTTTGTGCAGGTGATTGCAGTTTTGGCTAGACCCAAAGTGGACTCCAAATACAGATTTTACAGGAATATATATCACTGGACTGTAGGAAGGACAATGATAATCCTTGCAGCCGCAAATGTGTTTTACGGACTCAAGTTAGCAGGCGAACATAAAGGATGGACTGCTGGATATGCAGTTGCTCTTTCAATCTTGATTGCTACTGCATTTGGGTTGGGAATAAGAATGAGGATGAGAAAGTAGATTTGCTTGCTCATTCAATCTTGGTTTTTTCTTCTTTTCCTCTCCATAGTCCATACCATCGCTTGATGAGATTCTTTTTTGTAACTATTTATTAGAATCCCCTTTCGATTTTTGATTGTTCTTAATTCGAAACCATACATTTTCTTATGGAGCTAGAATGGTGATCAAGGATGTTAATAACACTCTCTTTGGGTTTGGGATGTACTACATTTTTGTCTCTTTATTTCCTTCTTTCTTTTTGGTTTTTCGTGACATATGCAGCCTGGGATCCCCCTTAAGTTTTCTAAACAAGTTCAGAGTATACATAAATGAAGTTGCACTCAAAGTGAAACATGACCAAAAGAACAGGATTTATAGCCCACGCTATATTGTTTTTCATAAAAGGGGGGTCAAAGAGGCAAGTAAAGAAAGAAACCATATATTTAAGCAAATATGTTGCAGTTAATAGAGAATTTATATTGTCAGTGTTTACCTCAACAGTAACCAGGTTTCACAACGAGAAAAAAAAAGCTAGAGATTTCTGAACTCGTCTTCTGAGAGAGTGTTTACTAACAAAAAGTTAACGGAGTCACTTGGTGAAAGATTTCTTTCACGCATCTTGCAAAGAAACCGCAATGCCTTGGCAGTGTCCTTTGCTCTAAGAAAACAACTGATGATGGTATCATATGTTCTAGCATTTGGTAAAGAGCCCGTCTCTTCCATTTCGATGATTAATGTGTTGGCCTCCGGTAACATCTTGTTACGAAAGAGGCCTTTGAGCATTGTGGTATATGTTACTACATCATGTGCCAATCCTTTGTTTGGGATATCAATAAACAGCTTTCTAGCATCTTCCAACTGGCCATCCTGACATAAACCATGAATAAGAATATTGTACATTTCAATATTACCTAAGATACCGATACCCTCCATGGATTCAAACAATTCTGTTGCCTTCTCCAATTTTCCATTCTTGCAGAGACCATTCAACATCGTACTGTATGTAACTTCATTTGGAGATGGACCAAAAGATTGCATCTCACTAAACAAACTTTCTGCTGTCCTGACTCTTCCAACACGGTATAGTCCCCCTAACAGTCACTACAAGAAAAACCGGATTAAGCGACCAGGCACTTTAAGTTGCAAAAGCCTATATTGAGTCGCTCTAACCCTTATAGCGATTTAATGTGGCACTCGCTCTAGAGTTGGTAAAGGTGGGATTTCTATAAGTCTAGAGCAGCTAGGAAATCGCTTTAGTAATCAACCAACTATCATGTAGCGTCTCTTCCGTTAATTGCTCCATATCTAGACCGACCACCCTAGAGCAAGTAAGACACCAATCACTTAATGGCTAGACCAAGTCCCTGTGAGCAATTAAATACCTTGTCGGTATATACATCGAACAACTTGGGCTGAAGTGGGTTGTTTAAGTTTTCAAGCTACCAAATTTATTCAGATTGCTTCATCACTAGACCTGCCAACCAAGGAGCAATTAAGTATCTTCTTGATAGATACATGGAACGACTTGGCCTGAAGTGGGTCGCTTAATTTTTTAGGCAATCAAATTTCTGTATCCAAAAACGTAATTACAATATACAAATTAATACTGGACGTAATTACTAATTAAGATTCTATAATTATAAATAATCCACCTCTTAATTATAAAAACCTTCATTACATGTGGTATGTACTTCAATATTCCCACCCATGCAAAATACATTAACTTGTTACAAAAAGAAACCATCAAGTTAACGTACTGGTTTGCAATCCATCCCAAAAAAGACAAAAAAAAAACATGTCCAAAGAACAAAAAGCATACAAGTCCAAACAAAAAAATTGGACCTATATGTTTACCAAAATAACTGCACATTCAACATTCAGAGGTAAGAAAAAGAGCCGATGGAAGGCACTGGACCTGTAAGTTCACCAAAAAAAACTGCACATTCAGCATTCAGACTAATCATCCTCTCTAGAGGATTCATTCTCCTGATGATCATCAGCACATCCATCCTGCAAATCATCATCATCCCCAGTATAATCATTATCATCTTCTTGCAAATCATCCCAAGTAAATCCATTATCTTCAGGTCCACGTTCATCTTGGGACTCATCTTCTATATCATCTGGCACAGGTTGACAACCAAGGGTCGTCAAAGCCTCATTCAAGTACTCCCTGAGATTACGCTCCCTCCTTTGAAGCTTTGAGATTTCTTTGTCTTGCTTAGCAACTTTCTTCTTTTCAGAGTCCAGCTGTTCTTGGAGAGCAGCCAACTGTGCTTCATTTTTCTCATTAAACTGAAGCGGGCAGCAACTTTCGACTTACGAGCACCCTTAGCCCCAATACGGCGTGGATCAACAACCATTGCATATATTTCCTCGGGAGTGTAATTGACTTCCCCTCGACGAACCTGCTCACTAATCAGGTTCATTTCTGCCTGTATACCCATTGTAAAAACAAGCAACTAAGTCAAAATTCAAGTTTATGTAGCTACTATGAAGAAAAGACAAAACAACACAACAGTTATAGAACTATCCTTGTCTTTTAAGCAGAACTTTCATTCAAAATGCAGTAACTATAGTTAAAAAGCAAAAGATAGATTGATCAAATACTATCCTAAAACTACACTTAAACAAGTATGGTTCTATAAGTTCTTATGTATGATCAAAGAACCCAAAATCTGCAACAAAAAAATAGTTCATAACAAATCATATTTTGACAGCATAAAAGCATGCAGACAATTAAAATATCAACAAACAAAGTATTAATGGATCTTAAACATGGAAAACTATGCGCGATCATCATATTTTATATCATAGTATCATACCAACAGTAAGAAATGCATAGTCAAAAATATAAACAAATTTGAACAACACATTGATATTATACCAACAGAAACAAATAACACATGTTGCGTATCTCGACCTTGTAGCTTGGGATGTTTAGTTCACATTTACACCAACAGTAAGTTGCAAGCATTATTAAATCTATTACTAGTGAGGAAATTTTTACCTGCCAATCTGCACACAGTTTACCAAGCTTACTAGCTTTGTGAGTTTCCATGAACATACTGAGTGGATCAATCGGGAGATTTTTGCGCGCCTAATTAAATTGAACTTGTAAGCTTACCACAATTTAAAATTTATTAAGACATGAAGAACAGGGATAAGACATCAATGAACAATTTAAGGCTTACCCTATCATACGCTTTTCTGGCGAAACTCTGTGTACCATTGGTATGGTTCAGAGCTAGTGCCTTTCGCGCAGCCCTTGCTTTTTCGGACGCAGCCTACCATTAAATATGAAAAATAAAAATGATAAGCACTACCGAATTCACCAATAATATACATTTTTTTTGTTTCTTATGATAGAGAAACCATAATCGGTTTTATGAGCTCATAGCTGGACACCACTCCATGTTAAAAAGTCAAATCATCAAAGTACATTGCAAAGGGTAAGACCAGAAAAATTATATACCTTAAATTTTACATCAGTGTTAAAGAAGTCACACATATGATCCCAATCATCAACATTGCGGATTCTTGGGGATGGATTTCGCAGGGCTTCCTCATGACTATCAAACGATCTGTAGTGCGATGCTAACTCAGATCGATATCTAACATAAGCCAGTCTCATCTGTGTTCTTATAGCCTCCTCATCATTTTCATCATCAGGTACTAAGATATAGTAATCCTAGGAGAAAACTAATTTGTTAAACAATGACCAATGTTTAAAAAACTCAACGAAACTACAAAAAAAATAGAAAAGGTGAATTAAGTATTACCCTGACAAGTTTAGATACTCTTGATATCTTTTCTTCAGGCATGTTTCTAAACAAACGGACAGTCAAAGGGAAGTTGTCACCTTGGCGCACCCACATTCCTATCGCGAGAATACACTCAAGGCTGAATGTACCCACCAAGCTCTTTTCAAAAACTTCTACTTTCAGTTTATCCAAATCAGTATCTCTAATAGCAACTTTAGGAAGAGTGGTGATACCCCTAGTAGTCTCTGTGTAAGAAAGGACAGCAACCAACAAAATAAGTTATTAAGATAACCATGTTAACTATCAACTATGGAAGAAATAGATAATAACAGGTAAAAGACTTCACTTATAGCCGGTGGATTGGCAGAGTTAGATGCCAAAGGAGAATTCGAAGCCTCATGCGAAAAACCTCGACGACTTAACTCTGGTGATATATCTTCATTATCATCTAACTGATTTTGTTGTCGACGAGACAATCGAGGACTTCTACGAGGTGTTGAATCATGTTCATCACGAGCCAACAAAGTATGCCGTAGAGGGCTCCTACGAGGTGCTGAATCACGTTCATTACGAGCCAACTGAGTTTGTCGTCGAGGAGACGCCCGTGGACAGCTGCGCTGCACAGATGTCGGATGACAAGCTGAAGTAGATCGTTGCCTACTGCAATCTCCAAATTCAACACGCTGTGGAAGAGATAACTGCCTAGAAGTAGAAAGTTGCCTGTGGTCATCTTCAACGTCATTATGTGGTGGAACAGATGATTGCTGCTTTTCTGCATCGTCCAACAATAATGATCGCTTTGCTTGAATCAAACTTTGGGGCCTTTGACGACTGGCTGCTTCTAATACTGTATCCATCACGGACTGTCTTCTCTTTAACGGCCTTTCAGGAGTTGTTAGTGCTGCAGCAGGTCTCTTTCTGGACTTTGATACATTTAAAGATGTACCACCTATCTCTTCAGTAAACAATACACGAAACAATTAGATATGAGACAATGAACAAAATAAGGGAGAAACTATGAGAAGGGGAAGGAATATCATTACCGTTTAAAGATCGCATATTAATTGGTGCCCCTTCTCTTGTCGAAGGAGAAGAAGAGTATTGCGGAGTGTTCATGGGATCCCCGCGGGGAAGTTGTTTTACACGACCACCTCTACTTCTAGCCATTTCTGAAAACATTTTATCAGGAAAACAAAATCAATCACTGAACAAGATAAACAGCACAAGGTTACCAACACCCAAAACCACAACAAGGCTATAATGAACTTCACCAAAAAAAATACATAAAAATATGACTATTTACAACTACTAAATTACATCAAAACAAGAAAATAATGATTAGCAGAAAATATTAAGTAAACATACATCAAATCTCTTTACCCTAAACAAAGTTTAAAGGGTTTTTCTTAATCTTAGAAAAAAAGATCTATTAAAAAAAACATCGGAGAAAAAAGAGATCTTTAAAAAGGAAGACTGTTAAAGGACAGACTTATAGAGAAACCAAAAAAAATTACATCTGGCATGGAAGATTCCATCGCAACCACTTTAAAAAAGAAAGAATTTTACGGGATAAAGTTACAGAGAAACAAATTTTTTTTTACAGGGCATGAAAGATTGCATCCCAACCAAAAACGATTTTAAAAGAGAATCAAACAAAGCTTAAAGTGGTGAAAAAACAAAATCAAAAGAGAGAAAAAAATTAATTTTAATGAATCCCCATATTGAACCCTAGAAACTGCATCTAAAAACTTAAAATAAAAAACACAATCAAATCCCTAAGCTACTTTAATCAAAAATTAAAGTAGCAAAAAGACAACATGGAAGACAAATAGAAAGCTTAAACAATTGATGAATCTTAAAATTAAACCTTAAAAACTGGATCTAAATCTTAAATAAAAGACTTGCATGCTCTCAAAGAAAACCCTAAGATTAAAATCAAAGTAATACCCTAAGATTAAAATCAAAGTAATAGATAATTTATCTAAGATTATAGTGTACGATTAAGGATTTTCAGAAATCCCTAAAGATCTTCCTAAACCGCCGCTACTGGACTTGAAAGAGAGTGAAAGAGAGAGAGTGTACTCGGAAGAATGAAGAATTAAAACCCTAGACTTTAGTATCATAAGGGCCCTGCGGGTGGAAACATAATTTACATCACAGTTTTTATTTTTTATATGGGGCGGAAACAATGTTAAGTATTGTTTATTTCATTTTAAGAACAAGGAAACGAGTGAGTTGTTGGCTGAAAAAATTCCAGTTACACGAACCAAATGTTATTTGGTCAGTGAGTGAGATGATGGAGGGAATGTTTCCCGCTAGACGAAACTTAACAAATTTCGAACCAAATATTATTTGGTCTGTGAGTGAGATGATGGAGGGAAAGTTTGCCGCTCCCTAAATTACCAAAATTCGAACCTATTATATACGGTAGGCATTAGAGATGTGGTTGATCCACCGATTGTGGTCAAGTGGACTCCGTCAAACCGTGTTACTACTCAACATATAAGATGGATTAAATTGTTCTCATCTAAATGTGTAATCATACTTAATTAAGAAAGGACACGTACTGTCCTAGGTGTCAAGTAAATGAACAATAGTTTCCATACTTTAGAAACTATATATATGAATCTATAGTCTTGTAACCATTAAGGACGTGAAAAAATAGAATAAAATTTCCACTTTTGTTCCCTTAATTTCCTTGTGTACTTTTACTGATTTTGTATAGTTCCCTGTGTACTTTCAATAGTTGTTTCTTCAAGTACTTGAGCTATGCACGAATCAATACACACATAAAAGAACCAACTTAATTTGGTTCTGTGAGTAAGATGGGGCAATTTTCCGCCCTGCAAATTTATTATGATTTGAACAAAATACATTTTTCCATGTGAGTCACATTTTGAAGGAGAATTTAGAACATTACAATAATACATTTTGTAAACAATTCCCTATTGTCAAAATGTGTGCATAAATTGGTTAAATGTGCAAAAATGCGTGTCGGCAAAAAAGTGGGCACAAATCGGATTTTACAATGTGAAATATTTATTGCACTCATTTCTGATAAGAGTGATAGTACGATATTTTTCTTTAAAGGCAAGAATTCAGAGGTGGTTTATGTGTCCTAAGACCGCTCCTCACATGATATGGCATAAAGAACGTATTGATGATGGACTTTTGAGGCACCCGGCAGATTCTCAGAACTGGAAGAGCTTTGATGAGATGCACCCCACATTTGCAGCCGAGCCTCGTAATCTGAGACTTACATTAGCTACCGATGGGATGAATCCTTTTGGAAATATGACGAATCCTCATAGCACATGGCCAGTTGTTCTAATCAACAACAACATACCATCATGGATGTGTACGAAAGATTCTAATTTTATTTTGTCTATGATAATTTCAGGACCCAAATCACCAGGAAATGATATTGATGTGTATCTGCAATTATTAATAGAGGAATTGAAGGATTTATGGGAGCGCGGTATTCGAATTTTTGATGCTTCAAAGAAAGAGTTCTTTCTATGTCGTGCAGCACTATTAGGTACTATTAGCGATTTCCCTGCCCTAGCCATGCTTTCTGGATGGAGTACCAAGGGAAAATATGCATGTCCATGCTGCAATAATGACCCATGTTCACTTCGATTAAGCAATGGAGGTAACAACTGAACTATTACTTTTTTTGGATTACTTTCCTTTTATGCCCAACTCTTATCATTTTGTCCAAATGTTATTTGTAGGTAAGTGGTGTTACATGTCCCACCGCCGCTTTTTGCCAATGGATCATAAATGGCGAGATCACAAGGCAGCCTTCAATGGAGAAAAGGAGAAAAGACCACCACCAAAGATATTAAATGGGGCCGAAATACTTGAGCAGTTGGATCATCTAGAGCAAATTGAGTTTGGTAAGAACGCAAATCAACAAAGTCTAGTAGAAAAGATACCCTTTGATCACAATTGGAAGAAAATTAGCATTTTCCAGCTGGAATTACCCTACGTGAGCACGATTTTATTGTTCCACAGTCTATATGTGATGCATATCGAAAAGAATGTTTGTGATATCGTGATGGGGACTATATTGAAGGTCAATGGGAAGACAAAAGACAACATAAAAGCTCGATTGGACCTACAGGGGATGGGTATACGGAAGGACTTATGGGGGACGAGAACAGGGGATAAGTATAGGGTGCCAAACGCTTCATATGTGATGTTGAACAAGGAGAAGGATTCATTTTGTAAACTTTTGAAGGAAATTAAGGTTCCTGATGGGTACGCATCAAACATTTCTCGATGTGTGAACCTTAAAGAGCGGAGGCTTATTGGTCTAAAGAGTCACGATTTCCATGTTCTATTGGAACATTTGTTACCTATAGCAATTCGTGGAAATTTGCCAGATGATGTGTGTGAAGCAGTGACTGAGTTATGTATGTTTTTCAAAGTTCTGTGTGCTACTGTCCTTAATATGGCTGACTTAGACAAACTGCAAGACAGTATTGCAATCACATTGTGCAAGTTAGAAAGGATATTCCCACCATCTTTTTTTGTTGTGATGATGCACTTGCCCATTCATCTAGTAGAACAAGCAAAGGTTGGTGGTCCGGTGCAGTATCGTTGGATGTATCTAGTTGAGAGGTACGAATATATATATATCAATGTCATTTTACTTGGAAATTTTACCTTTTCTGTGATCTGATGGTATTGGTAAAGATTTTTTATTACGGTTAGTGTATATATATACACACTATTAAGATACTTTGGAATTTATTAATGTATGCTATTTGGAATATACTATCGAACATGTAAATAGCTTGTGAATGGTTGTTACTTTAGTCAGGATCATATACGATTTGTCTAAGTGATATCACAGATTTTAGCTATGGATGAATTTCCAAATGAGGCTTTATATATGTCATAGTTACCCTGATATCAAAGATTGATTGATTTTCACTTGTTCATTTTGGTTACTGTCAATTTAGTTGAACTTTGTTTATCCTATGTATCAGGTACTTGCGGAAGTTAAAGTGTTATGTGCGGAATAAAGCTCATCCCGAGGGCTCGATGGCGAAAGGGAAAATAATAGAAGAATCCCTCGTATTAATTGAGCGCCATATGACTAGTGTAGTTACGAAGTTTAATCAACTTGGTAGAAACGAGGATAACACTCGATTTGAATCAACAGATAATAAGTTTTTTGTTTTCAGACAATCCGGTGAATTTCAAGGTAAGAAACGTGTGGCCTCGTTTTCAGAGGAAGAGTTCCAACAAATGAAAATGGCCGTTCTCAAGAATTGTGATGACGTGCACCAATATGAGGAGTACGTGTTCTCTACTTGCTATTTCTCCTTATGTACAGTGAATAATGCTAGAATGTGACATTGTTTTCGTGCAAATGTAATTTGAATGATTTTCTTATGGCAATATACAGTGAACACAAAGATATGCTTGAAGGAACTATCCACGCACATAGAAAACACACCCAAGAATTTCCTAGCTGGTTTGAACGTAAAGTTAGTCTCAATTCCAGACTATTAACATGCATGTTTTGTTCGCCGCAAAGGCTTCTTATGATTTTTGACTTCGGTGGGATTTTTTCTATAACAAACAGATTTACCAACAGCACAAAGACACCGGTCAGGTGAGTGAAGAACTATTATCATTGGCCGGAGGTCCTTGTCGTGAAGCTCTGTCTTTCAACATTTACACGGTCAACGGGTACCGCTTTCAGACAAAACTTTGGGAGCAGGGAAGAACGACACAAAACGCTGGAGTATGTGTAACTATCAAGAAGGATTATTTTGGAGTGCTAACTGATATTATAGAGTTGAGGTATGTGGGTGGATTCCATGTTGTTCTTTTCAAATGTGATTGGAGGGATGTAGATAGTGATAGGGGATGCAGGAAAGATAGACATGGAGTTGTTACTGCTGTTAATAAAACCGTAAGTTGTTGGAAGGATGACCCTTATGTGTTACCATCTCAAGTATCCCAAGTTATGTATGTGAATGAAGGAGAGGAGTCCCAATGGCAGACGGTGATAAAACTAAAACCTCGGAACTGTTATGATATGCCGGTGCGTGATATTAATCCGGAATTGAGTCCTAGTGAAGCAGCACAGGATTTGTACTCGGCTTTTTCTATGGAAGTTGTACAACGTGAACCGCATCAGGATGATGATGACAATTTTGTTTGGGGTAGGTGTGATGTTCCGGAAGAAACCGTCACTTATGTTGCGCCAGAACAAGGTCGAGGGAAAGTTGTCGATGAAGATGATGCTGATATAGAAAGTGTTTATACTACTAGCGATGACGATGATTTGCTCGAATTTGAAGATTCTGACAACGAGATGAAGATTAATTTTAGTTTGTTTCCTTTCATACTGCGGTGAAACTGTAAAAGAAGCTTTTTAGCTTTGTAAAAGAAATTGGTATCTTTTTTTTAATGAACAAAAGAAGACTGATATCGTTAAAATCACGCAGACAATATTACTTTTACTTCTTTAATATGATGAAAAGAGAATTCCATTTGAAAAATGCTCATTACATTGGACCCATTTTCAAATCAATATCTGAGAAAGGAACAAGAAATTTAACAAACCCATCCTATTGCATTCATTTATGCGTCCATTACAGAATTTACTGGCACTATTCACTGGCCGGAGATCTGAATTGTGGATAATTGTTTACACCGATGAGTGCTGATTGATCACGTTTCTCATTCGAACAGTTGTTTTAATTGGGGGTTTTTCTTTCTTAATAATCTGCAAAACAAGACAATTCAACTAAATGAAGCTAATTTTAAAGAAAAAGTCATTTAATCACGGGTATGGGTAATCATGGAAAATCAAAATTGAAAATTGATCAACATCGCTTACTACTGCTAATCGTGGACGACTCCTTTTCATTACAACTCCAGTTTGTGATTTTTCCGTAACCCTTCTAGTCGATGTTGGAGTTTCCATTGACAAAGAGAAGTTTTAATTTTGAATTTGGCCATTCATGTTTTACATCAATTGCTTCGGGCTTGAAGAAAAAGAGAAATTATTTCGAGATTTTGGTAACACATTGTTGGATAAATATTAAAATCTCATATAATCTCTCTAATGAACGGGTGGTGGCTAAACTTAGTCGCTCATATAGGTTTGACCAACCAAATACTTATTGAATCGCTGGTCATCCAAGCTCGAAGTAAATAGCTACCAAACCTACAACGGCGGTTGCTCTATTCTTACCGGGAAAAGCATTTGACCGACTAAACTAGTCTATGTGGTCTCTCAAATTAGTGGATATATATTAGTACCGAGTCGCTAGTTTGATGGTCGCAAGTTTAGTAGCTTTATCCTTAAACCGACCGAAATTTTGGGTGCTCGCTAACATTTTAGTTGCTTAAGCCATGTTTTCTTGTAGTGAGTGTACTGTAAGTAACATAGGAAAGCAACCCATTCCATTTCATTTTCTTGAACAGCTGCAAAGCTTCATCCACCTTAAGATTCTTGCAATACCCATTGATTATTATGTTGTAGCTGAACTCATCTGGCTCAAGGCCTCTATCCACCATCAAGTCAAACAGTTTAACCGCCTCTTGCAGCCGACCTGCCAAATACAGACCGTCCATCATTGAATTATAAGTTATCTGATCGATCTTGAATAACCCCCAAGCATCTTCCGTCATCCCATCTTTACAATGTGAATCTATTAAAATATTAAAGGTTACAGTATTTGGTAAAATCCCACGATCGATCATTTCATCAAAATATCTTCTTGCTTCTTCTTGTTGATCATGTAGGCAGTGTCCATGAATCATACAATTATAAGTTGTTATATGATGTAGTTTTTATGTTGTTGTAGAAAATGGTAAAAGGTTGTCGTTCACTCAGACTTGTGAAAATTCGATTTTAGATTCAAACTCAATAGAAAACTCAAGAAGTTGTTATCAAGATTATAAAAAGTACTGAGACTCAGGATTCCACCATTAATCAATTAAGCTATTTAATCTAATCAATATTCATGCAATTCTTTACGTTTAAAATGATTCTAATTTATTGCCTCTTGTAGATTTTTGAACAGTTGTATGCATCAAGCATGAAACATCAAAAGTCTTAAACTAAGCATTCTCCATCAAAACGGATCACAATCATTCAATAAAAATCAATTTTCCAATATTAGTTCCATGCAAATAATCATAAAAGAAATTGTAAGAATTAATTAAAATAGAAATATACCACTTTTCATGGAACAATGGCTTCCTCCGTCGCCTCAGCTAAGGGGTTTAGCTCCTCATGTTAATCACTTGCTCAAGATACATGTTTGTTGCTCAAAAGTTGATTAAATAGAAGAGGAGGTATGAAGCAGCGTGTTTGTAACAGTTGTAATTGTTACAAAACGCACTGTCACAGAAAGCAGTGTTACAGAGAAATACTAACAGTATTAATTATTGCAGACTGTTACAGGACACACGACAGAAGACGTGTGTTGTAGAATTAAAGACTGTCCTTTGGAGTCTAATGTTCTTCGTGTTCTTCCTTCTACACCAGCAGATTTCGATTTCTTGCAACTCCTCCTGTTGATCTCTTTGGTGTTCTAAACTTCCCCTAACTTCTCCGAAACTTTCATTGACCTCCCAGAAACTTATATATAGCCAACAGAGCGATTTAATCTCCCCAAAACTCCTCGAAATCTCTTCTTTCCTTCCTTGGCAGTTACGACAATACTCTCTTTCCAAAATTGTTTCACATGTTTCTGAGCTTTCCCACTTATCTCAAATTCTTCCTTAGATAGATATGTATCTTTGGGAAGAGTTTCTTGCCTTTAGTCTTCCTGGAATTCCAAAAATAAGTCCAATAACAAACCGTGTATCCGGCTATTCTAGCCAATTTGGGTTCAAACAAAAGACTTCACCAGGCCTGTTTAGGCCTAGGGAGTAAACCCAATCAATTTCAGCCATTGAATCTCTCTGTAAATCGATCGAATCATCACCTAAAAATCATGCAGATGTGAACAAAATTTTCCCGCCAATTTTTTATTTGAATTTGGGAAGAAAGTGACCTCCCCCTTATCTGTGGCTGGTCTCCCTTTAGCAGATGCCTGGAAATGGGTCACCCCTTAGTAATTAGATTACTCCTTATCCAAAGTGAGAGTCCGTATAGTAATTTTCTCCCACGAGCGCAAAAACCACTTTTTTAACCAATTTCGCCGCAAAAGCTTATTTCGCCAAAAATACCTACAAGGACATAAAAAACCATAATAAATATAAAATCGATCACTAATAATATATACAATTGAGATTATATAAGACACAAGAATGTGCCTATCATTATATTTGCACATATTCCACTACTAATCATCTCGTCAAAAAGTCTTTTCCCTTCACTAAACCGGCCTGAATTGCAAAGTCCGCTGATCAAGGAAGTGTAAACAACTACGTTGGGTACAACATTGATATCTCTAAGCATTTCAGAGAAAAGAATTACAGCTTCATCAACTAATTATCTGTGGATGGTCTCCTTTAGCAGATGCCGGGAAATGGGTCACCCCTTAGTAATTAGATTACCCCTTATCCAAAGTGAGAGTCCGTATAGTAATTTTCTCCCACGAGCGCAAAAACCACTTTTTTAGCCAATTTCGCCGCAAAGGCTTATTTTTCCAAAAATACATACAAGGACATAAAAAGCCATAATAAATATAAAATCGAGCACCAATAATATATACAATTGAGATTATATAAGACACAAAATTGTGCTTATCAAATACCCCCAAAATTATTATTTGCTAGTCCTCGAGCAAATCAAATAGAAAATAAAATCCTAACTCACTATCGTAGGCATCGTCGATTGCATTTAGCGTATGCAATAAGCCTTTAAACCCCTAAGTGTCCCTAGTGGCGGAGTTATAGTCTCGGGAGGGCTTACCAGAGGTATATCCACGAAACCTTTATACTCCGGATCCTAGCTATCTACGCAGAATCTTGGAAAGCACTAAAGAATCTCCTTGGTTGGCATACTTATTGACTACAGGAGGAAGTACCCTGATGCGAAATTCCAATTGTTGTACACGAGTTTGCACTCAAGCATACTAAAATTCATATATAAGTGACATAGCTCTACTCAGATATTCGTACTATGGACATCAATATCCGAAGTCAAAACTAATCACATGGATAGATCAATAAGATGGATATAGAGAAAAACATAGATGGTTTTGATGTTTACTAAGTGAACGGCGTTTCCCATATCCGTCTGAAGGCCTCCGCCAAAATGAACCTATCCTAATGGATTGAGATACTAGTCTGACTAATATCAACATACTGGCATATACAAGGGTACCAGTGGTCGATAACCTAACTCTAGGTCAACACAACTGGCATATACAAGGGTACCAGTGGTCGACTTTATTGAATTTTCCTTTTGGTCAAATTGTCCGGTCTCAATATTTTTTTTTCATGGTATCTCAATCACTCTAATTCACCCTAGCATTGGTAACAACTTGAATTGTGATCCCCACCTAATCACTTAGAGAAACATAGTTTGAAAACAAAACAACATCAAAAAGAAGTGAAAAGGACTCAACGAGATATGGTGAAACTATCATGTTATTCCTAACAACTGAGTTCTGTGCTTTTATGAATAGACTCTTTAGATGTTGCCATCTAATCAGATTGGTTCCTCAACTCCTACAACCAAAATGCTTCCATCCACTTAGATTAATTAATGCGATCCTTAATATGCATAAATTTCTAGGCTCTGGAGTTTATTAATGCAACTAAAAAGTTTCTCCCATACCCCCAAACTTAAATCTAACATTGTCCTCAATGTTCTAAAGATGAAATTATAAGCATGAACAAGGAGAAATTGTTACCGTTGAAGCAAAAGAGTTAAGGAAAGATATTACCGTGTTGCATGAGATTTGGTTACCTCCCAAGAAGTGCTAAGTTTAAAGTCTTCAGCCAGACATCAAGTTTCATAAAATGGCTAGTTACCTTTCAAATCATATATCAGTAGTCGAAATAATTGTGGGTCATCCAAACAAAATAAAACTGCCACTAATATGAAACAACCGCACAGGATCAGAAAAAATAACATAAGGAGCACAACCTCATTGAAAGTTTCTTGCAAGACAACTGGATTTATTTGGGGAGCCCAATTGGGCTTCATATGAGTGTCTTGAAAAACAGAATCATTCGAAAAACGGGACTTTAATAGATGGATTTTCTCCTGGACAGTATCAGGAGGATCGGGTTGAGGAGTCTGAATAGACTCAAGTGATACCTCATATGCAGTAGGCTCGAGTCCCAAGTTAGGGACTTCTACTGGGGATAATTGACGGTCAATACCCCAAAACTTAGAATTTTGGGTGTCTCTAAATAGACTAGTCACAATATTCCTAATTTCTAGACCATCAGGTTCCTGAAAAAGGTCAATTGCTTTCTCTGAATTATAATGGGGTGGTTCATCCTCTAAATTCTTTTGAGTTATACTAGCTGTAGGACTTATATGTTTCATATCCTGTATGGTAAACCCTAGAGTTTCCTTATTGTCTTGAAGCACGATTTCTGGCCTGCTGTCCTGATCGAATGCTATAATCACAGGCAAAGTCTTAGGAGGATATTCTAAACAAGGGATTAAGGTAGACTCAAAAGCTAGTAATGGTTCGAACCTAGCTTTCCATTTATCATTATCTAACATAGGAATCGAATCCAACATAGCATTCACTTGTTCAATGTTGCTATCTTCGTCGAAATCCATGTTAAAGTGGGCTAGACAACTCTCTAATGGATCTTCTGATGCGATATTTGGTAATGACTCCTGAACTAAGGTTCCTATCATGTTCACATCTTCAATGCACGTGTCATGTAGCTCAGAATGTAGCTTATTGACATTAAAAATATTTAACTCAATAGTCTTATTACCAAAAGATAGATTCATAATACCATTTCGACAGTTTATGATCGCATTAGACGTAGCTAAAAATGGGCGACCTAAAATCACAGGTATCTGGTTCTCTGGGTAAGGGACAGGTTCGGTATCTAAGACCACGAAATCCACAGGATAAATAAACTTGTCGATCTCAATAAGAACATCTTCTATTACACCACGAGGAATCTTGACAGACCTATCAGCTAACTGCAATGTTATCTTGGTAGGTTTCAATTCACCGAGCCCTAGCTTTAAGTACACATGGTATGGGAGTAAGTTCACACTGGCTCCTAAGCGAAGTAAAGCTTTGTGTACCCTGTGTTTTCCTATCGTACAAGCAATTGGAGGCGCACCTGGGTCTTTATATTTAGGAGTTGTGGGGTTCTGAATGATCGAACTTACATGACTAGCTAAAAAGGCTTATTTAGGGACACTAAGCTTTTGCTTTCGCGTACACATATCCTTAAGAAACTTGGCATAAGCTGGAAGTTTCCTAATTGCTTCTAGTAACGGAAGGTTTATGGTAACTTTCCTAAAAACCTCCATTATGTCATCAAAGTTGGATTCACTCTTTGTTGGTACTAATAGCTGTGGGTATGGGGCTCTAGGCATTAAATAGGGCCTCTCAGGAACCGAATTTACATCATCACAAACTTTATCAGTCTCCTCATCTATGGTTGGTCCTGAGGGGTGAACTACAATATGCTCACTATCGGGCATGGTTACCTGATTGTCTACTACTCTACCACTCCTAAGGGTTCTAACAACATTCAACTGATGTGATGATTTTGTACCTACTTCATGAACTCCTCTAGGGTTGGGGGTAGTCTGACTAGGGAGCCTTCCGTTATCTATCTCACTTAAGGTCTTAGCTATTTGGCCGACTTGAAGTTCTAGCTTAGCAAGGCTCTGAGCACTAGTTTGAAAGTTCTGCTTGGTTTCCTGCTGAAAACTAAGTTGGCTCTGTGCTAACATATCCTGAGTTTTTGCTAACATCTTAATAGATTCCTCTAAGCTAGTCGTTTTATTTTTTGGGCCTGATGAATTCTTAGTGTAACCAAAACCTGGGGGAGCATTAGAATTACTAAACTGACCTTGTCCCTTAGACCATGAAAGGTTCGGATGGTTTCTCCAACCAGGATTATAGGTTTCTGAATATGGGTCAAACTTCTGACGGTTATCATACCTAGTGTTATTATAGAGAGCATTGGCTTTCTCTTCATTATTCTGGATTTCCCAAAAAGGCTCCAATCTACCACTAGTGTGACCCACTTCTAAAGCTTCCAACCTTTTCGCTATAGCAACAATTTTGGCATCTGATTCAAAACTTCCTTCTACCCTATTAACGTTTCCTCTGCCTAGAAGAATTGTTTTCTGAGGTCCCCTATTACTTTCCCATTGTTGGGTCTTTTCGGCGATTTCATGCAAATATTTCATCGCATCATCAACTGCTTGGTTTTCAAACCCACCTGTACACATAGATTTTATTGTGGTTGTAGTGGGATAATCTAAACCCTCATAAAGGATCTGAACTAACCTAACCTTTTCTAAACCATGATGAGGACATTGGGCTAATAGATCATTGAACTTTTCCAAATACCTATACAAGGATTCTCCCTCCTGTTATGAAAGTGTGCAGATTTGCGTCCTAATAGACGATGTTTTGTGCATAGGGAAAAACTTGTTCAAAAAGGCAGAAGTAAGTTGTTCATATGTTTCAATTGATCCGGAAGCCAAACTATATAGCCACGATTTGGCTTTATCTTTCAAGGAAAAGGGGAATAACCTGAGTTTCAAAGCATCGTCATCAAGGTTTCTAATTTTTAGGGTACTACAAATTTCCTCAAAGTCCCTAACATGGAAATAGGGGTTTTCATTTTCTTTCCCTAAAAATATTGGGAGCAACTGTAAGGTTCCAGGCTTAAGTTCATAATTTGCTTCAGTTTCAGATAACCTGATACACGAGGGACGAGTAGTCCTATTAGGGTTCAACAAAGCTTTCAAAGTTGCCATTTCTGGCGCTATTGGACTATCAGGGATTTTCTCCTCAAACGGACGTTCAAAAACGGAATCTTCACGAATCAGACTTTCTAAATTGAGGTAATCAAGACGCTTAGAACTACTAGGTTTCTCTTTAACGAATCTACCTAGGGCGTCTCTTTTACATTCAGGCATGCAAAAGAATAAGGTAGGGAATTCTATGCAATCACAAAACAAGGCTGACTCAACCAAATCAAACCTAAATTTCTAGCAAACAAAAAGCATGATGGCTCCACTTAGATTGTTTCTAGACCAGCTTCTATTCTTTCGAAAAGGAACTCGTTACAATCTGAGCAAACCCCTCTGGCCTCTGGAATCAATCCGAGTCAAAGTAAGTTGAATCGAGGCGAGGGAAGCTCAGTGGAGCTTTGATACCCAAGGCCTCACCGGTTACAAGGAGGCGCAATCACGCATTCAACTCATAGAAACCATCAAGAACTTCGAAATATGCTCAAAAGAGTAACCAATATTTTTCGAACGACTTTCCTATTACGCTCGTTACCCTATAGGTCTCGTTCTAGTCAAAACTTTAGGCTTAGGTTCGCGTTTGGTTTCGTTTTCCTAAGGCGGGCAAGAAGAGAAAGATGATGAAATCCGAACCCTTATCTTGTATGGCCAGTCCTTTCCCTTTACTAGGAAATTAAAGCATCCATTTTCAAGTCCTCAACATATATGCAAACGAAGGAATACAGTAAACCCGTTGATAGGGGATTCGCGGGTGTTTCGAAAAACTTACCTTCCGTACCAGACGGGCGAAGAACCGCTGAAGTCGACTCGGGCCACGAATCCTATGTCATGTACGAACCCGAGGGGCCGAGGTGATATCGTAATCACCGTCCTTCCCTGCACATAGTTTGTATTTAAACCAACCCTTCCTTAGGGTTTAAAAATAATAATGTCCAAAGTTCAATGTCCAAGTGTCCAAAAAAGAAAAGAAAAATTACAAAAATAACAAACCCTAATACAATTCTCTCTCTTTTTTTTTAATAAAGAAAAATAAACAAACCCTAAAAAAAATATATCTAAAAAGAAATTGTCCTCTTTTCCGTTCTTTTCGCTTTAATCTTTTGCTCCAAGTCTTTATGCTTTAAGTTCCAGTCTTTACGAAATCACCAAACTCCTTGGCTCAATTCTCTTTATGATCCAAAACCTGTAGACAAAAGATAAATACCCAAAAACGTAAAAAAGAACAAAAATAATAAAAACCTAAAAAAAAATAAAAAAAAATAAAAGAAACTATGTTTAAAAACCCTAAAAGCAAATCCGCGTCGGCGGCGCCAAAAATTAATGTAGTTTTTATGTTGTTGTAGAAAATGGTAAAAGGTTGTCGTTCACTCAGACTTGTGAAGATTCGATTTTAGATTCAAACTCAATAGAAAACTCAAGAAGTTGTTATCAAGATTATAAAAAGCACTGAGACTCAGGATTCCACCATTAACCAATTAAGCGATTTAATCTAATCAATATTCATGCAATTCTTTACGTTTAAAGTGATTCTAATTTATTGCCTCTTGTAGATTTTTGAAGTAACAATTGTATACATCAAGCATGAAACATCAAAAGTCTTAAACTAAGCATTCTCCATCAAAACGGATCACAATCATTCAATAAAAATCAATTTTCCAATATTAGTTCCATGCAAATAATCATAACAGAAATTGCAAGAATTAATTAAAATAGAAATATACCACTTTTCATGGAACAATGGCTTCCTCCGTCGCCTCAGCTAAGGGGTTTAGCTCCTCATGTTAATCACTTGCTCAAGATACATGTTTGTTGCTCAAAAGTTGATTAAATAGAAGAGGAGGTATGAAGCAACGTGTTTGTAACAGTTGTAATTGTTACAAAACGCACTGTCACAGAAAGCAGTGTTACAGAGAAATACTAACAGTATTAATTATTGCAGACTGTTACAGGACACGACAGAAGACGTGTGTTGTAGAATTAAAGACTGTCCTTTGGAGTCTAATGTTCTTCGTGTTCTTCCTTCTACACCAGCAGATTTCGATTTCTTGCAACTCCTCCTGTTGATCTCTTTGGTGTTCTAAACTTCCCCTAACTTCTCCGAAACTTTCATTGACCTCCCAGAAACTTATATATAGCCAGCAGAGCGATTTAATCTCCCCAAAACTCCTCGAAATCTCTTCTTTCCTTCCTTGGAAGTTACGGCAATACTCTCTTCCCAAAATTGTTTCACGCGTTTCTGAGCTTTCCCACTTATCTCAAATTCTTCCTTAGATAGATATGTATCTTTGGGAAGAGTTTCTTGCCTTTAGTCTTCCTGGAATTCCAAAAATAAGTCCAATAACAAACCGTGTATAACTTGACTTCTATTTCTTTTTCCGGCTGTTCTAGCCAATTTGGGTTCAAACAAAAGACTTCACCAGGCCTGTTTAGGCCTAGGGAGTAACCCCAATCAATTTCAGCCATTGAATATCTCTGTAAATCGATCGAATCATCACCTAAAAATCATGCAGATGTGAACAAAATTTTACCGCCAATTTTTTATTTGAATTTGGGAAGAAAGTGACCTCCCCCGTATCTGTGGCTGGTCTCCCTTTAGCAGATGCCTGGAAATGGGTCACCCCTTAGTAATTAGATTACTCCTTATCCAAAGTGAGAGTCCGTATAGTAATTTTCTCCCACGAGCGCAAAAACCACTTTTTTAACCAATTTCGCCGCAAAAGCTTATTTCGCCAAAAATACCTACAAGGACATAAAAAACCATAATAAATATAAATCGATCACTAATAATATATACAATTGAGATTACATAAGACACAAGAATGTGCCTATCATTATATTTGCACATATTCCACTACTAATCATCTCGTCAAAAAGTCTTTTCCCTTCACTAAACCGGCCTGAATTGCAAAGTCCGCTGATCAAGGAAGTGTAAACAACTACGTTGGGTACAACATTGATATCTCTAAGCATTTCAGAGAAAAGAATTACAGCTTCATCAACTAATTCTCCTTTGCAAAGTGCATCTAAAATCACAGAATACGAAACATCATTAGGTCTGCAGTTCCATTTCACCATCTTGATTTTCAGCTGGATAGCAAGACCCACTTCACCGGTTTTACAAAGCCCGTGTATAAGAGCATTACATGTATATGCATCAGGCCGGATACCCGTATGAGTCATTTCAGCAAACAACTTAAAGGCAGGTTCAATCCCACCCTTGATACACAACCCTTTAATCAGGGTATTGAAAGTGACAGTATCAGGATGATAACCTCTCTTTATAATTTCTCCCAGCAAACAAAACCCATGATCAACCTTTCCTAATTGACAACAACAATTAATCAAAATGCTGAATGTATAGAATATAGATATCGGGTTGCACCCCAACAAAATTCATCTTCTTATACAACATAATCACATCTGAATAGCAACAGATTTTGGATAAAGAACTCAACAAATGATTAAATGTACTACTAGATGGCAATGGCCTTTCCAAAATTAACTTATCAAAGTATTTCAAACCATCATCAAGTTTCTTAATCTTACCAGATTTACAGTCATCTCTCACAATTTTCTCAAGTTGTGTTATTACTCTATTAAAACCTCCTGAACCAGAAGCATAATTGGAGACTGCTGTTGTATGCAGGAATCTCTGACTCAAATTCATTTTCTCAGTTAATTTGAGAGAAAAGAGACAACTTACCTTGGTTTTAGAGATACTTTGAGCAGTTCGATAAGGGAGGCCGAGAAAAAAGAAACGAGAAAAAAAGGGTTGCAAAGTCCAAGGGACTTGAACATTTTCAATTTGACTCATTCATAAAGTATACGCTGAGTAGTGTTTTTTTACTTAGAGTTGCAATGTATATATCAATAGTTGGCGATAAAACTTAATTCTCCTTTATCTTTTATTTACACAAAATTGGTCAAAAAGACCAAAACAAACATTTTTTGGGTGAAACGGACTGCTAGGTTTAGATACTGTTTATATGAACATTAAACAGAAAAATACTGTTCATTTAGCCAAAAAGGATATTTGACCCAGGAAAATAAAAACCAAAAAATATCAATCACCTAAAATACCCCTTAACTGCCAAACGCGACCATTGAACCATGGAAAAGCGCTAGTTCCTTTGCCTGACTGATTACATAAAAACTTGACCAAAATCTAGTCTTCTAGCTTGTCTTTTAAACTGAACTTGGTCTCTTGTAAACAACATCTTCACACACGACTGCATTCCTTGTAATCAACAGCATCATAACCATTTAATCTTCAATCCCCTGTAACTCCAGCTGCCACAACTCCACTAGACACCAAGAATAAGAAGAAAATCCTTGTTCTGCACCACCTTATATCACCGTTTCTCAGACTCGAACCATTATCCATCTGGAGCTGTACTGAAACCTTTTCATTCTGCGACAACATCATCACAACTGCCAATTCCAGAGACCCATTTGTAGCTTCTTGCCTGCTATCTCAGTATCACCAGCTTCTTTATTATAGCTACCAGCTGCATTTCATTTACACATCTCCTTCAATTGCCTCCGTTCAGCTTCACAGTAAACACCACCATCTTCTCTGGCCAACAACTGCAATCTCAGTCCATGCATTATCATAACAACCTGCCATTGCCTGTACCTGCATCTTCTTGTCAATCTCTGCTCAAATCTCTGTAATATCTCCTAACATTCATCTTTCATGCTCCAGCTCTAATGCTTGGCCTGCAATTCATACGCAATCTTCATCCATCAACACAGAGAATCCCATTTACTCCATTTTTGTCCAAATCTCACACAACTCTAGATAATGCATTCGATAGCACATTCATTTACAACCTCAAATTCATAATCAGCCATTACAACTCCGTTCAGACCATTAGCTGCAGAACATTTCTTGTTCACCTGCAACATCACATTTCCATTGCAGACTCAAAACCCATTTTAACCACCACTGAAACTTCACAAAACTGCAGCCACTACTACTCCTTGTTCTTGACATCACTACCAACAAACTCAGTTCAAATCCCACCTGAACCTCAATACCACCAGTTTACAGCCCAAGCCAACCTTCATCAACTCCATCACCATCTTCACTGTGTTCAAGAGCCAGCCACATCAATACAAATTCTTAACAATCCAGACCTGTAGTTCAATAGCAACATCAAGACAACAAATTTCAGAAACCCATCTTCATTGAATCTGAACCAAACCTGTTCTTAATTCATCATCATAATCTTCCAGCAACAACAACTCAACCTCGAATTCATCTGTTTATCAGCAAGAACAACATCTTCTGAGTCTCAGTTTCAACTGCAACCAAGCTCGGTCCAATACTGCAGCCGCACCTTCAAAACAAGATGAAACTGATTTCATCCAGCATATTCCGATGGAAATACAATTATATCATAGTCTATAACTAGATGAAATTAGTTTTCATCCTGCATATTTTGACAAAAAAATAATTATATTATAGTTTACAACTAGATGAAATTGGTTTCATCCTGAGTATTCTTACGAAATTAAGGTATATCAATATGTAAGTTATATGAAACTGGTTTCATCCTGCACATTTGGAGAAAATACAACTATATGAAAGTTTACAACTAGATGAAATTGGTTTCTAGTTGAGTATTCTGTAGAAAATGGTATATCAATGAATAAATTATATGAAACTAGTTTTCATCCTGCATATTTTGACAAAAAAACAAATATATTACAATCTCCATACTCAGCATACCAACAGTTCCATTTCACGAACTTTAAAGATAAAGAACAAAAAAAAAAAACAGGGTGAAATCATACTACAATAACATATATATACCAGTTTGAACATGATGCAACCAGCTCAACCCAATCTAAAACAGGATGAAACCATTTTCATCCTAGTTTCAACATGGGGGAAACCTAACTCAACCCAATCCAAAACTGGATGAAACCAGTTTCATCTAAGTTTAAACATGAGCAAAAACAAATTCAGCCCAACCAACATAGAATGAAACCAGTTTCATCCTAGTTAAATATGGGTCAAACAAACTTCAACCCTATATTGAATTAGATGAAAATGATTTCATCCTGGTTAAAACATGGATGAAAATAAATTTTACTCAATCTTAGAAAGGATTAAACTGGTTTCGTCCTAGTTTAAATTTTTATGAACACAAATTCAAAAGGGATGAAATCAGTATCATCACCAGCAAACATGGATGAAAGCAAATTGAACTAAACCTAAAACATGATGAAAACGATTTTGAATAAAATATAACTTTTTCTTCTCTTTAGTGCATCTAGGTATATGAATTCAATCAATTTTGTAAAATGGAATGTATACAGAGGCAGTATAATTATTGAAACAAGTTTCATCCTACTTTAAATCAGCTGAAACTGCAGATTAAACCTGGATGAAGTCGGTTTCATTCTGGAATCAACATAATTTCACATCACAGAAACCAATTTCGCAGCATACACGCTGATTTCGTAACAAATTTCTCATTGACAACAATTTTGAGCAAATTTAATTGAACCTAAATGGATGATTCCAGCTTCGTCCAATTTTAAATGGGTAATAAGTAAAATTGCCCTAATCTTGAGCATGGGATAAGATTAGGGAGAAATTATGAAGTAGGTGAATCCGATTTCAAAATCAGTAAAAAAAATGAAATGAAAGAAAACCTAAAATTTGTAGATAGAAATAGTAATTACCCTTTTTGTGGTGGCTATTAAGAGAAGATTTGATCCGGGTTTTTGGTGGTGGTGGTGATAAATACTTCTGATTGAGTCGACTTGGCCTTGATACTGACGAGGATTTTTGGTGTGGTGGAATCGGTGGTGGTGCTGGTGGTGGTGATGAAATTTTTTTGAAGAGAGAGTTTGATTTTCCACGGTGGTGATGGTGGCGATGGAGAACGAGAGCTGGTAGCTTTTCAGATCTGGTTTTTGTTCAACGAAGAAGACGAGAAGAAATGATGTCAAGTAATGTGATATGAAGGGTAGTAACATCTCTCCACATTAAAAGATTCTTTTGGTCATTTGACCCAGGCCGAATTCCTACCACTCCATTTGGCCCAGAAAAGGTGTCTTTTTGGCTATATAGCCCATTTTCTGTTTTATTTACTATACTTATTTGATGGGAAAACGAATTATATTAACTAGCAAATATAGTAAAAAAAATTATAATTTCGTTTCTATCAAATACATCAAAAATAATGCTAGATTGCTTAATTTTTTGTTGTAATTTCGTAGACATATGTCGAAGGCTCTTTATTCTTGCTTACTTGGCAATTCGATCCGCTGCTGAATTGTATTTTCTCTTTGTAAACTTTACATGAGCTTGAGGAAGATCTTTCAAAATTGTTTTGGCTTCTTGAACGATATTTCCGGCTGTCCATGAGAGATTTTTTCTGTTGTCCTTGTTGATGTTGTCTGGCAAGACTTTAAAATCAGTTACTATTAAAACGCTAGACAAGACGTTGTCCCTTAGCCAGATGACTGCATTTTGTAAAGATTTCGTTTCCGCATGAAGAGCCGAAGTAGCTATCTCTGAACCTGCTGAAATGTGCATAAATATCTAGTGATCTGCTGAATAAATGATGTGAGCGTATCCTATTAAAAGGTCTTCTTCCTCGGAAGATATTTTATTTACTAATACATTAAAAAGAACCATCATCTTATGTTAATTGGAAATCAATAACAATATGAATCGCTAAAAGGAACCATCATCTTATTTACTTAAAGTGTTGGTTAACCTTACTTCATGACATTGATTTGAAATATAGGCCTCTGCCAAGATATTGTTCACTCCTACATCAAACAAGGAAGTTACAACTGAACTTGAAAATAGAAAACCGATGTGTAGGGAATTTGAAATGCAATCTGGCATATGAAACCAGAGATGTTTGTGGATATTCTTTTTCCTTGCTTTCTTTGCTAGTATATCCACCGCTTTGTTTCATTTTCTATTCTTAAAAAAGATATCTAAAAAATTGTTACAGGACATTAAGGTCTTCATTGTTTCTGATATGATGGCTTGATTTCTCCAAAAAAATGTTGTTTGGCTTGTTTTGAGCATAAAAAATGAGTCTCTGGTAGCTTTCACCAGAGAAACATTGGAGATCAAATCTCTTTGCCCATTTAGCCACTTATAGTAAGCTCATAGCCTTTGCTTCTTCTGCAATGGAGGTATTGAAGGTCCCAGCTGAAACTTGGATAGCTGCACCTGTGTCAGGAAGAAAGATTATACCATAACCAACAGGAGAAGGAAAATCCACCCAGGAAGCATCAAAATTCACTTTAAATTGATTATGAGAAGGAGTTGTCCATCCTTGTTCAATACAGTTGTTGTTCCTATGTAAGCCAGAGATAGAGACAACTCTAGTACGATAGTTCTCAATTATAATTTCTTTTAAGGGGACCAAATCCAAATGTCTCTGGACTACTAAGGCCAATTGTAGACTAGTAGTTGATTCGGACTCAAATATCCTAAGACATCTTTCCTTCCAAATTAACCAGTATTTTGTTGACGTAATTTTCATATCACTACTTCTGCAAATCCCTACAATCCAATCAGAATACATCTGGGTAAAAGAGAAATCTGCATCATTACTAAGATTTGGGAAAATAATATCAAAAGGATTTCTATGCACCGAGAAGTTAACTTTTCGAAAAACCGGAAACTAATTTGGAAAAATAATATCAAAATGATTTCTAAGTTAAAAATAGATTTTTGTTATAGGAAGAGCAAAAATGGATCCGAGGAGAGCGAAAATCGTAGTCGACTCGCTAACTCATACCCGGTCGATATATTATCTTAAGTTTAACCAAACTACCCATACTAAATACACCTTTCAACTAAGAAAAATTGACACCCATCCCCAAAACAAATCCACCACCACAATCTCCTCCGCCACCGACGACCGAAAAAAAGAAAAAAAAAAAACTTCGTAATGACTCCTGTTTTCGAATGATGAAAATAACTGTAACTATATCGTCATCAAACATATGAAGAAAAAGAATGACCTAAATTATAAAAACTAAAAAGCAACATATATCTGGAATAAATCATGCGACTCATAACATCAAGTCATCAACAATGTTTTTTTTTACCAACAACTACATATTGGAAAGATCGGAGGTCCTCATAACTGATACACGTGGTCATAAAGTATTCCGCATCATCGAATATTTTTTCCCGTGAGTCTTAAATTTCTTGAATTTTCAATCGGTTTCTTAAATTTGTTTATGTTCCTTTTATTTATGGTTTATGGATCTTGATTGAATTTTCTTGATATTGAAACAGAAACAAAATTGGGTGCTCAATCATTTGAAAATATTTGGAATAGGAGAAAATTTTAAAATTCGGATAAAGGCAATATCTTCCGTATATGTTCGTAAGATGATCATAGTGGTGGTGCTGTACAGATCCTACCTAAAGAAACTCATACACTTACTTTTCGGTGTTGTGGTCGATGGAGTAGATGGTGGCGTTACTGGCGTACCGGTGGTTGCATAGTTTGGAAAACGGGCGTATTTTTGCTTGGTTGATGGGTGTATTTAGTGTGGGTAGTCTAGTCAAAATCAAAATAATATATGACTTGGTCCGAGTTAGCGAGTCGACTATGATTTTCGCTCTCCTCGAATCCATTTTTGCTCTCCCTATAACAAAAATCTAGAAAATATTATAATGACATTTTGTAAAGTACAAAAAATTGCTTCTAATTCTTAGGAATTGACGTGTGATATTCCGGAAACGGATGGACTTTTACTTCTGGTAGCCGAACATGCTCATTGTTATGTACCATAACAAGGAAGTGATTTATAAAGGTAGAAGTTGAAATGTGCAGTTTTAGCGGAATGACCGCTCAAGTGAACCATTTTGGAGCAATACGGAAGACTCTGTCACAATTTAAATGTTTAAATATAACATCTTTTAATGTTGTTTGGACACGGACGCTCCCAATAGCTGCGTCCAAATGCAGACGCACATAAAAATTGGATGCTAGATCTGGCGTTACTTCTTAGCATTTATAATGTTTCCACATTATACCTCCCCTGGCTACTGATGGTTTTTTTTTGTTTGTTTGTTTGCCAAATCTAGCAATTATGGTTGCTAATTTGGAGCAAAACAGAAGCCTATATAACAATATAAATGTTTATGAGGTCTAGAATCTGAGCCTGTTAGAAAATAGTGCACCATGTATAAGGCTAAAGAGAAGTCATGGCCGGCCCTCATGCATGTGACACTAAATATGTTAGGATGGACTGCTGGATATGCAGTTGCACTTTTAATCCTTATTGCCACTGCAATTGGGTTGGAAATAAGGATGATGAGGTTGAGAAAGTAGATTTAGTAGTACTTGCTGTGCTGTTTTTCAAATGGATTTTTCTCCCTTTTCTCTCCATACCATCACTTGATGAGAGTCTTTTTTTTGTAAATGTTTCGATTGTTCTTAATTCGATACCATACATTTTCTTATGGAGCTAGATTTTTGTTACTGTACGCATGGTGATCAAGGATCTTAATGACTCTCTTTGAGTTTTAGATATTCTGCATTTCCTGTCTCATTTTTCTTTTTTGGTTTTCCGCGACATATCTAGTCATTGCAGCAGCCTGGAATTCCCCCCAAGTTTTCTGAACAAGACATTTTATACATAAATGCAAGTTCTACTGAAAGTGAAGCTCATATACGTAACTGAAAGAACAGAATTTAAAACACACACTACACTATATGGTTTTTCATAAAGGACATCAACAAGTCTACATCCCACAAGTTTTTCTGATTTCGGAATCAAGGGACCATAAAAAACAGAAAGAAAGAAACTAGAGATTTCTGAACTCGTCAACAGAAAGGGTGTTTACTAACAAATAGTTAACGGGGTCACTTGGTGAAAGATTTCTTTCACGCATCTGGCGAAGAAATCGCAATGCCTTGCCAGGCTCCTTTGCTGTAAGAAAACCGTTGATGATGGTATCATATGTTCTAGCATTTGGCAAACAACCCTTCTCTTCCATTTCGATGATTAATGCGTCGGCATCCGCTAACATCTTGTTACAGCAAAGGCCTTTGATCATTGTATTATATGTTACTACATTAGGTGTCAATCCTTTGTTTGGGATCTCAATAAACAGCTTTCTTGCATCTTCCAACTTACCAGCCTGACATAAACCATGAATAAGAATACTGTACATTTCAATATCAGCTAAGACACCAATACCCTCCATGGATTCAAACAAATCTATTGCCTTCTCCAATTTTCCATTCTTGCAGAGACCATTCATCATCGTAGCGTATGTAACTTCATTTGGAGACTGACCAAAAGATTGCATCTCACTAAACAAACTTTCTGCTGTCCTGACTCTTCCAACACGGTATAGTCCCCATAACACTGTATTGTAAACAACAGTTGTAGGTCGCAATCCGTTTTGTTTCATTTTCTTGAACAACTGCAGAGCTTCATCCAACTTACGATTCTTGCAATACCCATTGATTATCACATTGTAGTTGAATTCATTTGGCTCAAGGCCCCTATCCACCATTGAATCAAACAGTTTAACCGCAAGTTGCAGTTGACCTGTCAAACACAGACCGTCCATCATTGAATTGTAAGTTATCTGATTTGGTTCTATGTTTATCTTGTCCATCAATTTGAATAACCCCCAAGCATCTTCCGTCATCCCATCTTTACAATGTGAATCTATTAATATACTAAAAGTTACTGTATTTGGTGAAATCCCTCGATCCATCATATCATCAAAATATCTTCTTGCTTCTTCCTGTTGATTATGTAGGCAATGACCATGAATCATACAATTATAAGTTGTTATATTTGCAGATATTCCTCTACTAGCCATCTCTTTTTAAGGAGTCTCTTTGCCTCATTCAACCGGCCTGAATTGCAAATTCCATTGATCAAAGAATTGTAAACAACTACATCGGGTAAAACATTCAAATCCCTATGCATATCGGAGAAGAGAATTAAAGCTTCATCAACTAATCCTCCTCTGCAAAGTGTATCTATGATCGCAGAATATGAAACAACACTAGGTCTGCAGTTCCATTTCATCATATTGTTTTTCAGCTGAAGAGCACGACCCACTTGACCAGTTTTACAAAGCCCATGTATAAGAGTGCTACATGTAAAGGCATCAGGTTGAATACCTGTTTCAGTCATTTTACCGAACACTTTGAATGCAGGTTCGATCTTTTCTTGAAGACACAACCCTTTAATCAGTGTAGTAAAAGTGACAGTATCAGGATGATAACCTCTCTTTATAATCTCTCCAAGCAAACAAAACCCATGATCAACCTTTCCTAATTGACAACAGCAATTAATCAAAATGCTCAATGTATACAGACCAGGTTGTACACCAACCAAATTCATCTTCTTATACAACATAATCACATCTGAGTAACACTTGATTTTGGATAAAGAACTTAACACATGACAGAATGTACTATTAGATGGTAATGGCCTTTCCAAAATCAACTTATCAAAGTATTGCAAACCATCTTCAAGCTTCTTAATCTTACCAGATTTACAGTCATCCCTCACATTTTGCTCAAGTTGTTTTACTCTTTTATAACCTCTTGAACCATAAGAATAATTGGAGTTTGCTGTTTTGTGCAGTAATATCTTGCCTAATTTCATTTTCTCAGTTAATTTGGTAGCAAAAATGAGAAAATTGGTAGCAAACTTAGGTTCAGTAAGGAGTCCGAGGAAAAAGAAGTGAGAAAAAAAGAGTTACATAGCCCTCTTTATTAAGGTAGAGAAGTTCAAATTGGCGGGTTCAGCCAACTGACAGTGACGGATGAGGTTTAGACACTGAGACTGTTAAAAAAAAAGAATAGTGTGGTAGCAAAATCTGGTCTGGTGCAATATTTGGGTTACACGTTTTAAATAAATTGGCAATTTGGCTTTTCAAGGTCTTTGCTTAAAGAAAATTTTTTTTGGCAACATTTAGACTAGACAATTTATCTTTCCTTCCGCTTTTATCTTTCATGCTTCCTGTAACTTGAGAAATCGGTAGCATCATACTGCCTGATGCTGCACCAAGGTAAAAATCAGATATGACCCAATGTGAATTTTAGGCCTTCATTTCCAGCTATTGAAAGATTTCTTATGCAAGAGAAGCGAGTAAACAAGAACAGTTGAGATACCTGTGGCGACCATGATCACTTAAAGAACAACTCCTCCATGGAGATCGCGATCTTCTGCGACTCCTAGAATCGTGATTCCGGGAACGCTCGGATTCCCTATCACATTCCCGGCGCGGTCATGATCTCTGCTCCTACGGTCATAATCTCTTCCTCGAACTCGGGTATCACCACTATCATCCCTACTAAACCCTACCACCATCCCGGCTTGGTGCTCTGTCGCGGTCCATGCTTCTCTCTTAAGAGCTGAATCCAAGGAAACAATTTTGAGAGAGAAAAACAGCAGACAAGCGTAAACATAACCAGTACTAATGAACATCAAGCAAAGGATATCTTCTATTATCTTCAGATCAATCTACTAATACTAACCAGCGTAGGCTATCCTTGAAGCAAAACCACTACTTATTTCCCTTTCGATCCTAGTGCTCTTCTGGTATTCCTGCAAAAAAAAATTGCCAACTTAAAATGCAGTTAAACCAACCATTATTTAGATTCAGACTAAGCAATTCGGCAAGAAAGGAGAGATGCACATATATTCTTGAACTCTAAAAGTTAATAGACCCTCACACCAAGGAAAACTTACAAAAATAGTGCACCTGCAATTGTTCATTGTTTGGAACATAAAGTACCCTTCTTTAACACATTTCCCCAAAAAACACACAAACACTTCTTTATAAAAAAATAAAGAGATGGTGCAGGACAGGTCTGAACACTGCGACCTAGTATCACTACGCCAGAAAACAAACAAAATTCTAACAAAAAAGGGCCTGAAAACATAAGAGGTAACAACATATAGACCTCCTTAGCTAAACGTTTAATAATTTTACTCTGAAGATGGCCCTTTTTTGACTTTGTTGCAACAAGACATGAAGATAGCAGCTCAAGCGAACAAATAGAACCTCAACACCAGCGTGATACATAAAATGGATGCGTGATTTCAGTTTCGGCTCTTCACTTTTTCCACTGATGGGGCCTACGCCTCTTCTTAACTTTTACAATTTACTTCCAACAAGAAACAAAGGAGAGGAAGCAACTCATGCAAAAAATAAATAAATGAATCTCACATGCAACTCTGCTAACTTCTCACGAATCTGTGTATAACCCAAATGAAACTTTCCTCCAAAATGATTAGCCAAACGGCAGTTACTAAAAATCACATGCTTCATATAAAAAGCTACTCATCACAGAAAAATCATTATATAATAATCCAAATGAAACTTTCATCCCAAATGCAAGAAAATGAAAAACCATGCACATCATTTGGTTATCCGCGCAAAAGTGGGGCAAAAAGCCTGGTAACCGGTAGGTTAGAGGTAAACATGCGTGGTCAAAAGCTGAAGCACTGGTTAGGATACTACATACTAGTCTTCTTTTTTCTTTTCTTTTTTTATTTTTCCCTCAAGAAGCTAGAGGCTGCTAGGGAACTTCAAATATGATTGTTTGAGCTACTTTAAAATTGAAACTTACCTGTCAACTGTCATTCACCCTCCAAAATCTACACAAGTATCATATACATGAGGGGATTGTCTCATGTTATATAATACATTCAGAGATTTTCTTAGGTACCAAAATGTTAGTCTGTGAAGATTCAATAAATTGGCAAGTTCAAAGGAAAAAGAAATCACCTCATAACTGGGGTGGATACCATAAGGTGGAAAAGATTCAGAAAAATAGACTGAAAATGAATCTTATCAGAAACATATTTAGCTGCCATAAATTTCAATTGTTGCCCATGTCTAACATTGTAACAAGGGCAGAATCCAGGAATAAAGGTGAGGAAATTCAAAAACCTTATTAAGAGCTTCATCCTCTTCTAGTGCTTTTTGTCCCTCAGCCACCATACCAAGCTCACCTGCGTAAAGAAGAATTAAAAAACCTCAGACAGATATTGAGTTACATAAAAAAACATATGAAGTAACAACACTAGGAAGGAAACTACATACAAGAAACGTCGAATGTTAATACAGCAAACAAAATTATCAGAAGGTTAACAATTAACAGGTAGAAAAATCGAATACCTTTCGTATACTCCTTAGAAAAATTAAAACAAGAAAAAATCAACCAATGATTCAATGAGTATTAGTTGACATGCAATATCACAAATCTACAAATCCACAACTGCCCACAAGTTTTTTTAGTTTTCAAATCAAAGTACCAAAAAGTGGCAAGTAAAGAAACCGTACATTGGGGAAATATGTTGCACTTAATAGAGATTTAGATTGTCCTTGTTCCCTCTACAACAACGATGTTTCACGAAAAAAGAACTAGAGATTTTTCAACTGATCTGTGGGAAGATTGTTTACTAGCAAGGCAATAACAGAATCACTTGGTGAAAATTTTCTTTCTAGCATCTTGCGAAGAAATCCCATTGCTTTGGAAATCATGTCTCTTTCAAAAAACCCATTAATAATGGTTTCATATAATCTAGCATTTGGGAAACAACCTTTCTCTTCCATTTCCATGATTAATGTGTTAGCCTCCACTGACTTCTCGTTATGGAAGAGGCCTTTGATCATTGTATTATATGTCACTACATCAGGTGCCAATCCTTTGCTTGGGATCTCAATAAACAGCCTTCTCGCATCTTCGAACCGGCCAACCTGACATGTGTCATGAATAAGAATATTGTACATTTTAATATTAGCTAAGATACGAGTACCCTGCATGGATTCAAACAATTCTATTGCCTTCTCCAAATTTCCATTCTTACAAAGACCATTCAACATGGTAGCGTATGTAACTTCATTTAGAGATTGACCAAAAGATTGCATCTCATTAAACAAACTTTCTGCTGTCCCAACTCTTCCATGTCCATATAGACCTGCAAATAATATGTTGTATGTAACTACTGTTGGTCGCAATCCATTTTGTTTCATTTTTTCGAATAGCTGCACGGCTTCATCCAACTTATGATTCTTACAATACCCGTTGATTAACACATTGTAGTTGACCACATTTGGCTCAAGGCCCCTATCCACCATCAAGTCAAATAGATTAACCGCCTTTGCAGCCGACCTGCGAAACACAGACCGTCCATCATTGAATTATAAGTTATCTGATCACGTTTGATGTTTATCTTATCCATGAATTCAAATAGCCCCCAAGCATCTTCTATCATCCCATCTTTACAACGTGAATTGATTAGTATACCAAAAGTTACAGAATCGGGTGAAATCCCTCTATCCATCATTTCATAAAGATATCTTCTTGCTTCTCCCCATCGACCATGTTTGCAGTGGCCATGAATGATACAACTATAGGTCGTTACATTTCCTGATATTCCTCTACTAACCATCTCGTCCAGGAGTCTCTTTGCCTCATTCAACCGGCCTGAATTGCAAAGTCCGTTGATTAAAGAACTGTAAACAACCACATCCGGTACAACATTCAAATCCCTAAGCATTTCAGAGAAGAGAATTAAAGCGTCATCGACTGATCCTCCTTTACAAAGTGCGCCTATAATCGGAGTGTATGAAACAACTGTAGGGATGCAGTTCCAATTCACCATCTTGTTTTTTAGCTGAAGAGCCTGACCAACTTTACCAGCTCTGCAAAGCCCGTGAATAAGAGTATTACAGGTAATTGCATCAAGTTGATTACCCATATCAGTCATTTTAGCAAACACTTTGAATGCAAAATCAATCTTTTCTTGAAGACACAACCCCCTAATCAGGGTATTGAAAGTGACAGTATCAAGATGATAACCTCTCTTTATAATTTCTCCTAGCAAACAAAACCCATGATCAACCTTTCCTAATTGACAACAACAATTAATCAAAATGCTTAATGTATAGATATCGGGTTGCACCCCAACAAAATTCATCTTCTTATACAACATAATCACATCTGAATAGCAACAGATTTTGGATAAAGAACTCAACACATGATTAAATGTACTACTAGATGGCAATGGCCTTTTCAAAATCAATATATTAAAATATCTCACACCATGATCAAGTTTCCTAATTTTACCAGATTTACAGTCATATTTCACAAATTGCTCAAGTTGTCTTACTACTCTTTTATATCCTCCTGACCCAGAAGAATAATTGGAGATTGCTGTTGAATTGAGAGAAAGAGAGAATTTACCTTGGTTTTAGAAAGAAAATTGGGAGCAAACTTTAGTTGGATGGCTCGCCCCCCCTGTCAGAGGGAACTAAATGGGAAAAAGGAGTTGCACAGCCGAGCCCTCCCAAAAGGTCTTTAACATTTTCGGTAAGGCAAAAAGTACAGTCATAGTGGATGGCAAAGGCAAGGCACTATGCTAAAAACAACAAAGCCGCTGAAGCAAAAACGGCCGAAGCATGGCCCATCAGGAAGTGAGCCAATACTGAAACACAATGGTTATCAATAATAAGGTGGGAACTCTCTCTTGTTTGCCTCCCATTAGCATCAGTGATAAGAATCGCATGATCCGCTTGTATAGCACCAGATATTATTATTAGAGAATATATTATACTGCTTTACTTATTTTTATTAAGGAGAATATCTCCTGTCATAATTATTGTAATGAGGAGATTAATAAAAATAAGTATGACTAGGAACACAACAACAAGATATTCTCATAATTATTGTCATAATTATTTTTACAATAATCATGATAGGAAATATTCTCATAATTATTGTCACAATAATCATGATAGGAAATATTCTCATAATTATTGTCACAATAATTATGATAGGAGATATTCTCCTTAATAAAAATAAGTAAAGCAGTATAATATATTCTCTAATAGTTATGACTAGGAGCACAACAACATGATAGTTCTTCGGTTTATATAGTATCAAACTCTTGTTTGTTCAAATTAGTGTATTCTGTATTTAGGCTTATTTTTTCTTAATTCAATACCTTCATGGTAAATGTTAGAGTACAACTTGATATGGTGCTGAAAACTTGTTCGTAGTCTGTGTGAATCGGTACACTGGGTAATCGTTTTCTTGTTGAATGACGGGGCTTTAAGTGTGCAAAGTAGGAATATTCGCTTTTGTTAACTATGTGTTCTCAAAAATTCAGAATTTTTTTCATTTTTAACTTACTTCATCCTTTGATGTACTTATTAAATATCTGAGATGATTACATTGACTAGTTCTTTAAAACTGAAAACTAAACTTTCTAAGGTTTATAGATAGAGGAAGAAGAAAAGAAAGTGTTAGGTTTGGATTAAAACCGATTATCATTTTAAAGTCGGATAGAATAAGTGAATCAATTGAGATATGATTAGATTGGTTATATCTCAAGCTATGAATTCCTATTAACTCAATAAACATATTTTGGGTTATGATTTGGACTATAATTAATAAATTAAATATATATATATATAGGTTATAAAATAAATTGGGTTATGGTTGATAAGAGTATGGATATATTAAGAGGGGTTCTCTTATCTTGTATACCCGTATACAAGATAAGAGGCATTTAAAGACCCACTTTTATCTAGGTTTGTTTGCTTATGTATGGGAATAATCGCTACAGAATTATTATACAAATGCGCAGCATATTTCCATAATTACCCTTGCAATAAAATAAAAGGTCACCTTAATTTTTAACTCCGGTTCATCTCTTTATCTTCCTTACTTCTCTTTCTTCTTCCATGTTCAGAAAATAACCAAATGGAACAGAAAATCCTGTTATAAGATGTGTGCTACAACTTCATAAAAATAAGATTGTATTCACTAACACATCAAAAAAACTAATTTCATTATTGATTAATGACATCCAAAAAGAAAAAGAATGATGAAATCAGGGTAAAGGAAGAATGGGTAGTGTTCATTAATCAATATTATAGCAATTTCTCCAGCTATGTTCTATATCATTGATTTAGATGAATTTGTCAAATCTCCCAATAGACTTGGGTGTTTATTGATTTGTCATATCTGTTTTTTTTTTCTTATGAGCAAAAGTCAGAATTGTTTTTGTTGCCTTTGATAAAGATGATTTTTTTTTTATCTTTAATTGCAATCAAGATACGAGTGTCCACTGATTTATCGTTTGATCTCTCTAATCGTTTTTCTATTTATTGGATTTGATTAAAAGGCTTTTGAAAAAACTTAGAACACTGTTTTTGGTAGAATATCTCCCACATAAACCTTGTGGAGATTAAACTCTTATTTATACATGAGATATGGTTACAGAGTTTTGATAAAACACAAATATTGTTGCTGACTCTTAGAACGAGTTTATTGCTAACAAAAAGGAACGACTAACTTGCCTATATACTAGCGCTAACTTAATGACTAACCGAGCAGAGAGTCTTGAGGAAGACTCTCTGTTGCATGGTTAACACCCCCCCTCAAGGTGTACTGCAGTTGACGAATGTGCAACTTTCTTCGAATGTAGTGAAACCTTGGAGAAGAGAGCCCCTTTGTAAATATATCATCCAGTTGATATTTAGAACAAATGAACTGCACCTGTAACTTATTTTCAGCCACCCTTTCCCGCACAAAATGATAGTCGATCTCTATGTGTTTAGTACGTGCATGAAAAACCGGGTTTGCAGTGAGATAAGTCGCACCAAGATTATCACACCATAACGTTGGAGTGGCTGTACCAATGCCAAGCTCTTTGAGTAACGACTGAATCCACATTACCTCAGAAGCAGCTATCGCAACTCCCCTATACTCAGCCTCTGTGCTAGACCTAGAGACAGTCTTTTGCTTTTTGGCACTCCAAGAAATTAAATTCCCACCAAAGAATACACAATATCCACTTGTAGACCTGCGATCATCCAAACAGCCTGCCCAGTCCGCATCAGAATATGCATGCAAAGAAAAATCTCCATAGGACCTCAGATGTGAACCATAGTCAACAGTATGCTTCAGATAACAAATGATCCTTTTTACCAGCTCCCAATGCTCCACAAACGGCTCATGCATATACTGACAAAATTTATTAACTTCAACTGAAATGTTAGGCCGCGTCAGATGCAAATATTGAAGTGCACCAACAACACTGCGATACAATGATGGATCTGCAAACCTCTGTGTACCAAGCTTCTCAACCTTGGGATTTGAAGCTAATGGTGTATTCGCTGGTTTAACACCATCCAACTTGGTTCTACACAGAAGATCAGTCACATATTTGCGCTGAGTTAAAACAAGATCTGATCCTTGCCTGAGAACCTCAACTCCCAAATAGAAAGACAAATCACCCATGTCTTTAATTGCAAAGGCCTTACCAAGGTCTGCAATCAGCTTGGTAAGCATATTTGGATCAGACCCTGTAACTATTATATCATCAACATACACCAAGACATAAATAGTGTAAGATGCAGACAACAGCACAAACAAAGAACTGTCAGCAATTGAGGCCTTAAATCCAAGATGCAACAAGTGATTAGTGAGTTTCGAAAACCAAGCACGGGGAGCTTGTTTAAGGCCGTAAAGCGACTTGTGCAGCTTACAAACATGATTCGGATAATTCTGGTCTACATATCCTGGTGGTTGCTTCATGAAAACCTCCTCCTCCAAATGGCCATGTAAAAAGGCATTCTCAACATCTAATTGTTTCAGCTGCCAACGATTCATCACAGCAAGTGACAACACAAGCCGAATAGTACATGGTTTGACAACAGGACTGAAAGTTTCACCGTAATCAACACCTGCCTGTTGATTGAAACCTTTTTCCACCAAGCGTGCTTTGCGTCTTTCGATACTCCCATCCGGGTTTTGCTTAACACGAAAAACCCATTTCGAACCCACTACATTCATGCCAGGCTCATATTTAACCAACGAGTACGTACCATTTTGAATAAGAGCATTGATCTGATCATCCATAGGTTTCCTCCACTTTGGATCCTTGTTCGCAGTAGAAAAGCATGTTGGCTCCATGAAGTCAGACTCAGGTAGAGGATGCTTTGTTGCTGTCAAGCACAATTTTTGAATAGGCTTTGAGATGCCTGCCTTAGCTCTTGTAACCATGGGATGAGCAACTGCAACTTGCTGCATGGGCTGTTCAACTTCCTGCTGAACAGTGGTTTGCATCTACTGAGTTTGGTTTAAAGAGCTGCCTGAGGACAACTGAGAACTTTGATGGGCAGATGGTGATGAAGTAGACAAAGCAATTTCTGAGTTAGTAGGTGAAGCCCTACGAATAGGTGACTGCAGAGTACCAGTTTCTTGAGATGCTGAGATACTCCTGTTTCTAAAAGGATGAGAAAACAATACACTAGTACAAGAGGGTTTTATACCTGAACAAGACGGCGGCAGCTGCTGTGGAATAGGCATGAAAGGGAATGATCTCTCTTCAAAACGAACATGACGACTAATATAGATTCTATTTGTTTCACGATGCAGACACATGTAACCTTTGTGAGCACTTCTATAACCTATAAAAACACACGGAAGAGAACGTGGCTCTAGTTTATTTTTGTTGTATTGACGAAGGCAGGGATATGCTAAGCACCCAAAAACTCTTAGAAAGGTGTAATCTGGTTGCTTATTAAATAGGAGTTGAAGAGGAGATGTTTTCTCAGTTTTGGATTTAGGGAGCCTGTTAATGAGATAACAAGCTGTAGAGAATGCATCAGCCCAAAAGGTCTGTGGCATGTGTGCATGAAACAAAAGAGACAAACCAGACTCAGTTACATGACGTATACGACGTTCTGCAAGTCCATTCTGAGGAGAAGTATGTGGGCAAGAAAACCTATGTTGGATTCCAGAGTCATTCAGATAAGAAGTGAATTTTTTGTACTCAAGAGCATTATCAGATTGAAAAACCTTAATTCTTAGTTCAGTAAGATTTTCTATTTTTTTTCGAAAGAAAATAAATGTTTGTAAAGCATCAGAACGTTGGACAAGAGGATAAATCCATGTAAAATGTGAATAAACATCCATAACAAGAATATAATAACGAAATCCAAGTCTAGATAACTTGGGTGAAACCCAGATATCAGAGACTATCAAGCTTAACGGCTTGTCATAAACAGTTTTGCTAAGGGAGAAAGGTAGTTTCCTGCTCTTACTAACATGACAGGAGTGACAGAAATCAAACTTATTACTTAAAACTGGAATGGAATATTGCTGACAAACTTTGGAGACCGTACGCAACATAGGATGACCTAAACGTTGGTGCCACAGTGGTAGAGTAGAAGAGACATGTGCTTGCTGCTTTATTGAAGGTGCTAGCATGTCTATACCCGAGAAAACGTAGAGACCATTCTTATTCAGCCCTCGCAGCAGTGTTTCCCCCGTTTGCTTGTCCTTCACAACAAAGTAAGAAGTGTGAAACTCAAAAAATACATTATTATCCTTGCAGAATTGACTAACTGACAGTAGGTTTTTTTTTATTTCCGGAACATGATAAATGTTGTTCAAAGCAAAAGATCTTGACTTATAGAGAAAAGAGGCATTACCAACATTGGCAATGTTGAGTGCATTACCATTACCAACGTGAACTTGCTCAGTTCCATCATACTCATGAGGAATAGTGAGATTCCTCAAATCTGCAGTAAGATGATGAGTAGCCCCCGTGTCTGTGACCCAACCATTATCATTCTGACCACCTGGTAAAGCAATGTAAGCAGCAGACTGACGTTGATTGTCATTACTTTTATCATAACGAAACCAGCACCGATTTGCCGTGTGATTCCTCTTCTTACATATTTGACAGACTTGATCTCCCTGATTACCTCTTGACTGCAGCTGAGAATTGTTGTTTCTTGGGTTACTGTTGTTGTGCCTCCTGTTGTTCTGATTATTATGGTACTGATATTGAATCCCATTGTTGTTGAAAAGTCTTTGATCAGGCTTGCTACCGGCAACAGCAACATTAGCCAAAGGTTGATGCAAAGACTGTAACTGTTGTTCTAACCGCATATCAAAGGTTAGTAAATGAGTATAAAAGCTATCTATAGTCAGATTTTCAGCAGTGCTCAATGAAGTTACTATTGGGTCATAAGATTGATTTAGACCATTACTTATGGCCTGTTTCTTCTCATCATCTGATGTGCAAGTGTTTTCGGTGTAAAATGACTCTCTATCTTATCCCAAACTTGTTTAGCCGTATCCAGTCCACCAACCACAACTAGCACTTCAGGTGTTAGAGTCGAGTTCAGCCATCCAACCAACAGGGAATCACAAGCCTCATGTTCTGTAAAATCTGGGTTGATTTCGTCACTATCAGGTAAGGTTCTAGCAGGTTTTACTTTGGTTCCATCAATAAAACCAGTTAGACCATAACCTTTTAGAATAGGTTTGAACTGTGTCTTCCAAAGAAGATGATTGGTTTATGTGTGTTTGAGAGTTACCAGGTGATGAATCTGGATTTGTCTAAGGCTAGATGTTGAAGCCATTAGTGATGTTGTAGGGTTTTGTTGGGTAGGTGTTTTTGTTTATTATTTCTGCGGAAGCGTTGGATCGACAAGCTGATACCAACTTAGAACACTGTTTTTGATAGAATATCTCCCACACAAACCTTGTGGAGATTAAACTCTTATTTATACATGAGATATGGTTACAGAGTTTTGATAAAACACAAATATTGTTGCTGACTCTTAGAACGAGTTTATTGCTAACAAAAAGGAACGACTAACTTGCCTATAGACTAGCGCTAACTTAATGACTAACCGAGCAGAGAGTCTTGAGGAAGACTCTCTGTTGTATGGTTAACAAAAAAAATCCATTTGCTATCTTATCTTTCAGTAGATTAGAAATTTTTTCATGATGATTTTTGGGAGTTTAATCTAGCAGTGAGAAGAATATAATTTTGCTTTTCCGGATTGTTTCTTAGCAATCCATAACAAAGGCAAACAGTATGCCAAAACTAATTAATTTGATCTATATAGACGTCCAAAAGAAGATTCATCTAAATCAATGATTTCGTTCAATCAGATTAAGAAAAACGTAATCAATTTTATGGCATAAAATATCTCATTGAAACTGAAGAACATAGCAAATTTAACTAGGGGTAGGAGATGGAATTTTAGCTCTTATTGGTAAAGGAAATTGATATCTTCAATATATTTAAGATTCCAAATCTGTAACAAATTCTTATCCAGAAGAAATGGGAAAATTCTGGCAAAAACAGTCATCACGTGTTGGTAGGGGTTTAGGATGCCTTCTCTATTTAGATGCAAGCTCTTGCCCTTGAATGATATTCGACCTAATGGTCAAAATTCAAACATCAAAAATGTAAGGTACGTATGTCCAGTACATGATTTGACATATATACACAAATGTGAAGAGTTAGCAGACCTGTTTGCTCGTTTGATTTTGTGAAATCGACACCAAACATGAGCTCAGCTTGTTTTAAACCTTCTTTAATCTGCAAGATGAAGAACACGCGTTTAACATAAACCCTTATAAAGAACACTAATACCCTCCATTTTAAATGAATCAGTGTCCGCCGAGTGCAATTCCTAGACTAGGTTTATTTCAATTTCATACCAAATCGGATTTCAATTAAACCCATTCTACATCAACACTTCCAGCAATACATACACTACTTTTAGTTACGCTATCGTTTATGGAATTGAAAGTAAGAGATTGATTACCTTCTGGAACAAATCATCGTCGCAAATTTGGGGAACGTTATTAGGTCTAGCCGTCCGTATGATTTCTCCCACATTTGAACAACGATTTTTTTGTTAAACTTAAAGCTCTCAGTACTGGAACCCATAGGTTCTCGCACAAATGAGATTGGAAAGATTTGTAAAATGAGTTAATGAGAGCAGCAAAATATGGGTTTTCTAAAATGGATTCTAGTTTGTAATATAACGACGTGGAGATGGATATGGATGTTAATAATTTTATTTAAAAGAGCCAAAAATATTAATCCATATGTGGGATGAAGCAGATGAAAATTCAACTGATACAGAGAATGAAGAGAATGAAGACTAAAATATATCATAATTAATTCTAGTTCTAATTTTGTCAGAAATAAGGACTGGAAATATATTTGGATTCTTCCTTGTCCTTAGAAGATTATGAACTTCATTTGGATGGTTTTGATTGATAAGTTGCAGGCTAAGGAGAAGTTGTACCAAAAAAATCTTTTTGATAGTCCAACTTGTGATATGTGTAATCATAACATTGAGTATGCTTTCCATATTTTGTTCAATTGTCCTGTCTTCCAACCTGTTTGGAATTTTGTTTATACCAATTGGAATGTGCAATTCAATCTTGAACCCTGTAATCCATCTTGGTTTAAGACTGTTGCACAAATTGATAAGGTTTATTGTGACTTAAGTTGGACCAGTTGCTTCCCTCATTTACTGTGGCAGATTTAAATTGCAAGAAATAACTTTTACTTTCAGAAAAAGTTACCATTTGAAGGTGGATTATTAAGAAAGCAATGAAGGAAACCTTCTTGTATTAAAGTACTTTAACTGGTAGGAATTTGCAAAACAAGAGATGGGAGATGGAGATTCATGTACATTGGGAACTTCCTAGAACGGATTTGGAAAGTTAAATACTAATGGTGATTATGATGGTCTTCTTAATGCAGGTATGGGAGGAGTCATCCGATATGAGCAAGGAAGATTTCGTAGTGGATTTGCAAAGTATACATACAATTGTGGCAGCAATGTGGCTGAATTATGTGCTATCAGAGAAGGTCTGTTGGTAGCTGAAGGTCTGAGAATTAGGAAGTTGGAAATCGAGAGTGATTCAATGTATGTTATACAAGTTTGCAGAGGAAAGATCCATGCAACTTGGTATCTGTAGTTCAAAAAGATATCAAGTTTCTCTGTGAGAAATTTGAATTTACAAGTTTTTCTCATAAGTATCGAGAGGCTAATAATGTTGTTGATGTTTTAGCCAAGGGTACTAGTAAGAAGAGTTTATTAGGTGTGTGGCTGTCTGAGCCACCAAGTTATAGCTAAGTCTCGGACTAAGAATAGTAAGTGTAGTTTAGCTCTAGACTCCACGGTGTTCATCATGCAAAGACGAAGAACTACTCAAGGAACTGGTGGAACTTCATCGACAAAAAGGTATGTGGAGACTTGAACTTATCTATCACTCAAAAGTATATCTATTCTATCTCCTATCTTGAGACAAAAGTCGTATTGCTATATAGACTTCGAATATACACATTTGCTATTTCGAGCCGAGTTTATATCGCTTATCTATATCTCGAAATATGTGTTGGTAAGCTTTCGCTTTGGTCAAGTTCATCTTTACTCGTGAAGAAGGTCATGTTGATTATTTCAATAACTTGAAAATCGCTTTTATGAATAATAGTTTGTGAATAAAAACTATATAACATCCTCTAAGCATAGTGTGTTTTCACATTTGTGTAAAAGTCCAAAACCGGGAACCCAACGTATGCGTACCCTACGCATACTGGCGGAAAGTTCATGTTCGTGAATTTCTGCCGGAGTTTGGAAGTGAAAACAAACTCAATCTGGTTACTTAAGTACGCGTACCTGTTCGCATACTTAGGTAGGTTACCTTCTAAAATCGGTTTGTTCATGAACTCAAACATTTATATATGTTAAGGAATGCAATCTTTGCAAACCGTGGCTATAATGTTCATGAACCGATTCGAGTGAATCAAAACCGATTTTGCTTCGCTTGTGTCTTGTATACTTCTATGAGAGCTAAGCAATTGAAAAACTCTCTAACTAGTTCATTTGAGTCATTTGAACTAATTATGGTGAAGATGAATAAGGTTGATATGAAAGTGCTCATATGGCTAACCATTGGTTAACTATTGTTGAACCAACTAGGTGTACACGTTTAGGTACGATTACTCAAACCTAAATGAATTTACATTTCATTTGTGTATAACAAGCTAAGTTCGATTTAACAGTTGAAAGATATTAGCTTGAATCTAATCAGGTTTTCATCTAACGGTGAATATTGAATGCTTTGTTACCAAGGTAACTTAGATTGCAAACCCTGACTTGGAGACTATATAAAGGAGAACTCTAGAAACTGGGAAACCTAATCCCCACACCTCTAGTGTGATACTATTTGTGTAATCTAGAGTCGATTCTCCTTTAACCTTAGGTTTCCCTCGAGACACTGTAGGTTAACGACTTAAAGACTTCATTGGGATTGTGAAGCCAGACCCAACTATTTTCTCTGTAGTTGCGTGATATAATTTCTATCGTGATTGAGTACAATCATAAGATTGGCTTGAGATTTATATCTCCGATAGGCAAGATAGAAAAGTAGTCACAAACTCCTTCGTCTCATCGTTTGTGATTCCACAATATCTTGTTTCGCTAGTCGATTAAGATTATTGTGAGGTGATTGATATTTCTAGGATATTCTTCGGGAATATAAGTCCGTTATATCAATTGGTTCCTGTTCACCTTGATTTATCAAAAGACGGAACAAAACTCGTTGGTATTTCTGTGGGAGACATATTTATCTATTCTTATAGACTTTTCTGTGTGAGACAGATTTGTTTATTAAAGTCTTCGACTTTGGGTCGTAGCAACTCTTAGTTGTGGGTGAGATAAACTAAGGGAATCAAGTGGGTAGTATCCTGCTAGGATCAGAGACATAAGGAGCACAACTGTACCTTGGATCAGTGTGAGATTGACTGGGGTTCAACTACATTCCAGACCGAAGTTAGTTTGTAGTAGGCTAATGTCTGTAGCGGCTTAATACAATGTGTGTTCGATCTGGACTAGGTCCCGGGGTTTTTATGCATTTGCGGTTTCCTCGTTAACAAAACTTCTGGTGTTTGTGTTATTTCTTTTCCGCATTATATTTTGTTATATAATTGAAATATCACAGGTTGTGCGTTGAATCGATCAATTGGTAAATCCAACCTTTGGTTGTTGATTGAAATTGATTGATCCTTGAATATTGGTCTTTGGTACCGTTCAAGTGATTTCTCTTGTATTCAATCAGGCTCGCAAATTCCTATTTGTTTGAGTGAGGATTGAATAAAGAAATTGAGATATAACTCTTTGATATATTTTTCTTAAGATTGAGTCTGACTGTTTAATTGATTCTCTTGGAAGTATATTGGAGTTAGTCCATACGGATTGCTAAATGAAATATTGGGTGTGGTTGTTATACCCCGCTTTTTCATTTTGTTTTCTTCTTTGTTATATCAAAATAAAAAAATCACAATTAGATACAGGGAAACTAACCACATCTCCAAAGCTAAAAAACCTATTCAGACAGACGTGGAGATTTTAATATGTATACCACTAAAAGATGATGTGTTACCCCTGGATGTGTGTACTTTAATAATGACTTCCGGCACTTATTTTGCATGGACCGAAACTTGCTGGTTATCTTTTTAAGCAGTAGCTTCCTCTTTTGATAATTCTTTTTTTATAATATATTATCTTCATTCCTTGTAATTTTTTGTTCTTAAAAAAAATGACACATGGCACCTACAAGTAGAAGTGTAACGAATAATGATGTTGCCAAAGCTGCTGAAGTCTAATTTTGTGAGAATCATTTCATCAGGGAAAAAAAAACGTTGGGTTAGTCGAGAAAATGTTGCTTCATCCTCTTTTAAAATCTTCCTTTATGTCTTCTGTCACCAAGATGTTGAGTCATTCGCCAATCAATAAAATCTCTTGGATATTGAATATATTTGTCATTGAAAACAGTAGAGACTTATGAGAAACAACTTAGCAATTCCAAGGAAACTCTCTATAATCTCAAAGCTTTATTGAGTGATCTGTCAAGACTCTAATGATGATGAAGACTTTTCTAACAATTGTTTTATTAGTGAATTCTTTCATGACAAGAAAAATCCTACAAAGAGCTTGTTCTAATTTTTCAACATTGCTAATGGAGTATACCAGTTTATCGAGGAAGGTACCGGCTTTCATATAACTAAAAATTGCTTTGTCCTATATAAATAAATTTGGTTCCCTCCTTAGTAAACACCGGCACCCCACATTAGCAGCGATGTAACTTTTGTTTTGGAGAGAAACTACGTTATGGAGTATTATTATTAATGTTTTTACTTATTTGTATTATCTACTTTTTTTATTATCATTTATGGATTTTTTTATTGATATATTTTTTATGACGATAATTGCGGTGCTCGATCTTCATGCTTACATCTTTTTGTTTCTTTCCATGTGATTGTATTTATATACCATATTCTCTTTATTATCACTCTCTCATGATGATCTTCAGAAGTTATGCTCCTAACTCTTATGTTCTTTTTGAATGATTTAATTTGATGATTGATTTCTATCTTACATCTCCTCGTGACATTTGCCAATCCTAGAAAATTCTTTTCTTTCTTAAAAAATGGCGCCTTTGTTGTTTTCTTTTGAGCCTTAGGGGAAAGTTCTTATTTGAACTTGCACTCAATTGACATATCTTTGTAGGGCATTTGGTTGTGGAATTTAGTTGAGAAACGTACCTTTAATCTTTGCATGGTCAAAGAAACTAAGTTTTATTGAGAAATTTAGTGGAATCATCATTGATGATCGATTTGATTAAATTTTTCTTAATGCTTTGATTCATGAAGAATTTGATTGTCACCGCCATTGTCATTGTGACTAAAATGGGAAGAAATATTAAATTGTACATCAAACATATCTACCAGAAAAACACATGTAAAAACTAAGTGGAAGAATATATCAATAAGACATAGTATCACTTTATACATGTTTGAAAACGTACATTAAGCTTGAAAGAAGATCCTACTCATTAAGATAATAACTGCGCGAGGAATTCTCATCATCGACGAGAACTCCAAAGGCTTGTTAGGTAATATATTTTTATTTATTACCATCAAATATTCAATTACAGGAACTCAGCGAACATGTGCAAAACTGTAGAAGAACATTGATGATTCAAGGAATCAAGAATACAATGTAATGAAATGACGATTGAGCTGAAAGTCATAAATATTATAGTCCATATGCATTTATTTTATATTTTTTTCACTAAAACTAATAAATGAGGAGATTGTTAGAACGAAAGCTCACAGCCTATAGATGTTGTCAGTTTGTTTTCAAATTTAGATACCAAAACTATTTCTTAATTTATTTTACTAAAGTATACTTCATACTAAATTATATTAGATAGTGGAGTCTTAAGATAATCATAGTTATTCTCCAAGCTTGAAAGATTAAAAGCATACAAAGACATCATTTGAATAAATTCATCAAGGTTAGTAACGAATACTGATTTTTCTTTGAGAATATTTCTCCTTATATATATATATATATATATATATATATCAATCGTATTAAAGTCAAAAAATTTGGTATATGATAGAATTACAAAGAAGGATCGTATCATAGATAAGCCAATGGAAATTATATATATATAACTTTTGAAATTTTGAATTTCAGTTTCGGATGCATTTGAATATAAAGATTCGAGTGAGAAAAATCTTGTTAACTTTTTGTTGGATTCTTGCAACAATTAAAGCAATGTTAGATGTATCAGTATATAAAAGACTGAATCACAAACAACTCTACCAAAAAAAACTTGACGAGGAAAAAATAACAGGTTCAACAATTGTCAATAACACATTAGTTCACGGGTATACTCAAGAATCATATGTCCCGGATAAGACTGCCTGATATAGCTTGTATAAGCATAACACAATTTCCACTCTCTGTATTTAGCAACAAGGACTGGAATGACAGTAAACAAGAAAAGCGCACAACAAAGAAAGAAGATGTAGAAAGAAGACATGATCGTATCCTCTTCTAGACACAATTATTGGTCTATAAATATTGAGCTCTTATTCATACGAGAAAACAAATTGTTATGGTTTTAGTTTTTTGAGAAACAAGCTTTTAGTTTCTTGGAAAACAACTTAAGTTTAAATCGAAAAAGGAATTCTCCCGTAAATAAAACACAAGGAGAATATATCTTGAAAAATATTCAAAAAAATAATTTTATCAAGAAATAGATCTTGGTTGATACAAACGCGCACATATGAGCACATGCCCATAAGCTCACGATCAAAGGCTTGTGTCATATGGACGCCAATATAACTATCAACAAAATTTTAGTGATATAATGGAGTTCCTCTTTAGTTTAACTCCAATGTGGGATTAAAGGTTCCATTTCATTCACTCATAGAAAATAAACAAGTTTCCATAGACCCTTAGGTCGTTAGATCCATTCCAACCAAGGCCAGTATTTATGAAACATTGAGTGGCTCAATTTTTTTCTAACACTTTGCACATTTAAGTTCGTGAATCTAATTGGTCAGTTTGCAAACTATTCAAGTGCCTGCAGTTCCTGAACTCTAATTTCACTATGAGTTCGGGAACCTACTTTTTTGAGTTTGCTAACCTAGTTGAATTCTGAAGTTCTTGAACACGAATTTAAATTTGATATCAAAAAACTACTTATGTGATTACGCCAAACCTAGTTGATATCCAATGTTTCTGAACCCCGATCTCACATTGATTTCACGAACTTATTTTGTGAGTTCGCAAAACTAGATTAAAATTAATTTTCATGAACTCATAACTAACTTAGAATTTGCGAAACTATCATGCAACCGACCAATTTCTATTTTTGGTTTGGCGCACTTTCTTCTTTTTGGTTAATTAAAACTTCTTGCACGCTTACGAATTGTTATTCTTAGCTAATTCCTTTGCAAGGAAAATTTCAGTTTTTGTCAATAATTGTTCCAACTGGTGAACCAAGTTCTAGATCCTGATTTAGGCAGTTGCCACAAATTGTGCATATTGTTTATACATTATTGGTAGTCTGACGTTATCGTTGGAAGTTATCGCTAGAAGTATTGTACTTATGGTAATTATTCGATACTAAAATCGTCTAATAATTAAAAATATAAAAATTCAACCCTTGATAGAAGTTAAGTTCTTACTCAAGATACATGTTCTTTATATCTGAGGAATAAACTTAAGCTTAACAGTTGAGAACTCCTTAGGTTACAAGAAATCATTGATTACATCTATATCAACCTAGCCTTGATCAACTATTATACATTGGAAACATCAACAACACAAAAAAAAAGTTACTCTCTATACTATGTGTATTTTGATGCAAAGCCAGTCCTCCAATATTAAGAGTTCTTCAAGAGTTTAGGTGAGGCTTTAAAAGATTATACTTGGGATTCGTGAAGCACGGGTTCACCTATCTTCCCTATGATAGTTCACAACACGTATCTCGATTTGATCTACTTATGATTCTTGCTTATTCTAAGGTCATTCGCTTCTGATATAAATCTATACAAGAATTATTAATCAAATCTAAATTTCATTGAAAGTTTCAAGCTCGATTGCATGTAATGTTTATCTATTGAAATTTATTTTTTACGGAAAATGGGTCATTTGTCCAAATATTTTTAAAACGTGGTTATAATGGACGAGTAAAAAATTAGTATGGGTGAAATGGACACCAAAAAAATAACAAGGATGAAACTGGATTCATCCTGGCTTAAACTTAAAAAATATCGAGGATGAAACTGGATGCATCCTGATGTAAATTTAAAATAAGAAAAAGTATTTGAAAATGGGTAGGATGAAATTGTTTACATCCTGGCTATTTTTACATTTTTGTCCATTTGAACAGTATCAAAATCTAGATGTCTTTTTCACCCAGAAATTATTGATTTTGGTCTTTTTAACCAATTTTGTGTATATTTTAAAATTTCCACAAGAATTCATCTTAGACAAAATCTATTTTCATATTCTTGTTAGATATATTACCATTACGTATCTCTATAACTTGGGAAGAGTAGAAATCTTAATCTAGGGATTTTGCTTCGTCTGAATAAAAGGAAATGTTTCTTACACCTTGTGTTCTATCAAAATGGAAATCACTAGCTAAGCATCCTGTTTGAGGTAGGATAGCGCTAATCTTCACGAATATTTATTCAGTAACTTCTAGACCTATAAAGGACGTTATGTACAGGAATCAAGTGCATAGTTCTTGCGGAATAAAACCTTGGTATTATGGAACGCAAAAAAATCTAGTCTGAATTGGGTTAGTTGAAGAAGAACGAACGCATTATATACATTGAATTTATATGGCTAGGAATTTCAGAAAAATATATTAGTTAAACCATTTGATTTATTGATTCTAAATTTAAATTTAAATTTGAATTAATGTCTCAGCCTCAAATGTTGAACTGTCATCTGTTTTGGGGAAGATAATGTTAATTTGTACATTCGTTTTGTTCATTCAGAACTACAAGTCTCTGTGCTCGAATTCATATAGTTAAAAAATGAACAAATGCCCGCCGAACAACACGGCGATGTCGATGATAATACAAAATGCTGTTCTAGAGCCTAATTAATAAAATATGTGAATATGTGTTTCGCGTGGGCAAAATTTACAGACTGGATAGACTGACCTATCCATGCTGCATTTGTTGACATGGAGGTATTATTTGCAGCTCATGGACAGCACCAAAATTAAATTTTGAACGATATGCTCAACAGTCCACACCTAACCTAAGACACATCCGCAAACCATAACTGGGATAAATCTTTTTCCATACGAATTGAACACATCTTCATTTTTTTTTTTTATTAATTTCATCCATAAATCCTGAGAACTGTTTGATTTTTGCTGCAAAGTTTTCCCTCTATGCAATTTATAATAGAGAAGACGTAATTTCATGTGTTGTACACGTTAAGACTTTGACAAAACTACACACCTTTCTCTCGTGGGATGACAATAATTATAAAGTCATCGTCATAGACTATGACCCTTGACACATTCTTGCCTTAATTAGCCCTTCCACATGTTCCTTGTAGCTAGTAGTTTAATTGCAAGTAGTAGTCATGCACACACTGGGATCATCGCTGTCGATAGTTTAGCAAGTTAGCATGGTATGGTAATTATGCACTATAAATGATTCCCAAATCACAGACTTATAATTAAGCTAACACGCCAAATTAAGATCAAACTTTAGGAAAAGATCGGGAGAATATATCTTCTTCTATGGATATAGAACTAGCCTCCACTAATGCGGGATCAGCAACAAATTATAACCACGGAGCAGGAAATCATCATAGCAACCTAGTAGTACCAAATGATAGTACTGGTGAAGATGATCTTCAAAAATCAATCAACCCCATTACTCAAAAAATAGTGAGAAATTGGAAACTCATATTATTCTGTTTCTTTACTGCTTTTGGTTACATAGGAGGACCCATGTTACAAAGACTGTACTTCACTCAAGGCGGAGGCCGTAAATGGCTGTCGAGTATGTTACAAACCGTTGGGTTTCCGGTGTTAGTAGCTCCACTTTCTTATATTTATATGAAGAAAGTAAATGGTCCATCATATGATTCTTCATGGGTTTTCATAATGGAACCAAAACTATTCATGTATAGTGCAATACTTGGAGTTGCTCTAGGATTGGATAACTATATGTACTCAGCTGGTCTCTTTTATCTTCCCGTCTCAACTTCATCACTCTTGTTTTCTACCCAACTTGCTTTTACAGCTATATTTGCCTTCATAATTGTGAGGCAGAAATTCACATTTTGTTCATTCAATTCAGTAGTTCTCATGACTCTTGGAGCTGTTGTTTTGGCATTGAATACTAGTAGTGATACACCTCCTGGTACTACTCAACAACAATATTACCTTGGATTCTTTTTAACTCTTGCAGGTGCTGCTTTAGCAGGACTCATTATGCCTTTGGTTGAACTTGCTTACGGGAAAAGTAGTAAGCCTATCACTTATTCTGTTGTCATGCAGTTTCAGTTTGTTTTGAGCCTATTTGCTACTCTTGTTAGCATAATTGGGATGGCCATCAACAAGGATTTTCAGGTACACTTTATCCTTTTTCTCAAAAAATTATGTTTTGTTTAAGTACAGTTATTTTCTTTTTGTCGTCCGAGGAAATCGGAGTTTTAGAACGTAAAAATCCATAAATATTGAAGACGCATTTCATCATTTACTAGAGAGTCATTTGTTGCCTTCGTTTTCATGTTATGCAGGTTATTCAAAGAGAAGGAAGAAATTTTGGTTTGGGCCAAGTGAAATATTATTTGCTATTAATTGCAGTTGCAGTTGCTTGGCAAATCGCCTCCGCAGGATTTTTGGGAATCATCTACTGTACATCATCTCTCTTCTCTGGAATTTTTACTACATGTTTACTCCCATTCACTCAGGTTGCTGCATCGATTGCTTTCCACGAGAAATTTACGGGTCAAAAAGGAATGTCACTTGCATTATGTTTGTGGGGTTTCGCTTCTTACTTCGTAGGGGAACACAAGAAAACCAAGAAGCCTCACCCCATTGTTTATGATAAAGAGAAATCAGAACTTACAGATAATAATGATACTAAGGAAGGAGGAAAGCAATATAACGTAACACAATAAGTAGTTTAATTTATATGTGGTGAATATAAATAAGAGTACACTATACTACACTCTCCTTTTCATTTGCTATATGTAACAATTCGTAGTAATAATACCTATGATCTAATTCTTGGTCCTGTTTCGCGCATCTTTTTTAACTGTTTTTAATTATACATCTGTCTGACTTGGTTCAAAAGTTAAGAATGCCATCAAAGTCAGATTACAGAGAGTAACTAGTAACCACACACATGTAAGATAGGTTCAAAGAATCCCAGTTCCACAACATTGCGAGACAAATTTTGCAAAACAACATGAATTGTAGAATAACATTCCTATCTCTTTGCATTTCGGAGAAGACAACCAAAGCTTCGTCAATTAGACCTCGTTGCAAAGAGCATTAATTAATCGCGCTATATATACAAAACAACAACTGGTCTGTAATTTCATAAAGAGGCATGGATTCACAAAGGCAGGGAAGTACAAATCAGCGGATCTATCCATCAGACAAAGATGAATGACAGAACAGAAGCCTATACAAGAAAGAAACCATGCATAACGAGGGATCACACACAAAAAAAAAACAGTAGAGATCTTTTAAATCGCCTACGGAGAGATTTACTAACAAAAAATTAACGGAGTCCGTTGGTGAAAGATATCTTTCACGCGTCTTACTTGGAAATCACAATGGCTTCGCAGTGTCCTTTTCTCTAAGAAAAACGTTGACGATGGTATTAAATGTTCTAGCATTAGGCAAACAACCCTTCTAAGTTCTCTTCCATTTCAATAATTAATGCGTTAGCCTCCAGAAGTTGAACTGATTTGGCTCAAGGCCCCAACCATCGGGTGAAATCCCTCGATCCATCATTTCATCAAGATATCTTCTTGCTTCTTCCTGTTAACCATGTAGGGTTTGAAAAGAGTCAAAGTGTCAAACAACTAGGAAACCGATCGACTATTAATTCTGGTACACTTTCCGTACTTGTGTTTCCGTATTCTCTCTAAAATATCAAAATTCGGAAGCACACTATGTACCGCCTGGAAACATTACCCAGATAGACTCGAACACTGTTTCCTAGTAGCTCTATAAGTTTTTTTTCCCTTATTGTGGGTACAAGAAATAGACTCGCCACGTGTCGAACACAGAAGGAAGAAGCATGACTAGGAAATCTCACTTAAAGATCTCAGTCAGGGACTTGTCAATTCGAATGTCAGCATTACCTCGTCACCGACCAATCCCGCGAAGTATCATACAGAAGCAAGGAGACTTACGCGAGGAATATAAGTTACGAAAGACCAAGCTAGAGTACCCAACAAGATGCCAACGAAGAAACCAAAAGGGCGAAGTACGTTAACTTGGTTGAAAAGATAGATCGCGAAGTAACTATATTGGGGAGCAAGAAAAGAGACAGGTGTCCTGAAAAGCCCACGTGAAGATGGCGAAAGAAGGGGAAAAACTTTATGGAAAATGGACTGGGCGAAGTATAAAGCATCCCCGAAAGAACCTGGCGAAGTAAAATGAGCTGTACCCCATTAGGGTTGATTGGCCTATAAATAGAGGTCCTTGAGCAACGCATAAGGGGCGGATTTTGGAGAGAGAGAAACAGAGCTTAGGGTAGAGAATGAGATTAGGGTTTCCTTGTGTTCAAGAATTTGTATTTTGTTTCCTTAGAATTCATCAATAAAGATTTCTTGGTTCATATTACTTTATCATGTCTTAGATCTTGATTGTTTTCCTTTTTGGGTGTACTACTAGATTTCCAGTAGTTAGATTTTGGCGTTTAGAAACAGGGAACTTAGATTGGGGATTCATCCTCATCTAAGGAGTGGAGAGAAACTGAAGTTGTAGGAGTGAGAGATCTTAGCGAGAAGTTCCTTTTAAGATTAGGGTTTTAAGAGTAATTGATATTGAAACTAGGATAAGTTGATGACTAGAACACCAGATCGAGCAGTACACATGATAGAGACAAGGAGAAGCAAACAATTTGAGGCAAAAAGAGGAGGAAGAATGGAAAGAGGAGGAACATCGTCTACAGGAGAAAGGCAAGGCGTGAACCAGCAACGGACTGAGGAGGCCAACGAAGATAACTTCAGAGAAGGTTTTGTACACACTTCCGTCACGGACACCATTGCAGGAGAAGAGATGACTCATAAGGAAATAGAGGAGAATATCGGTGAAGACGACATGACGTTGGAACAACTAAGGGAGACGCTTCTCCTTGAAAGGGAACGAGAAACGGATCTAGCAGAGCAGCATACCCGATTGACGATACAAAGCCCCAGACTGATGCTACAAAATCGCCAACTAAACGAGGAAGCTGTAGCTGACGTCGCGGATTCAGAGGTGGACATGATATCATCAGGAGAAGAATATTTACGACGAAGAAGACATACCCGCGAGGACGACGGAAGAGAGCGAAGAAGGATACGACAAAGAGAAAGCGGCGAAGAAAGAGAACTGATAAGGGCATTGGAAACACCAATTTGGGAAGATCAAAGGCGGAGATATGAAAAAGAGCGAAGATATGAGGAAAATAAGGGGAGATAAGAAGATGAAAGACAGCGTGAATTCGACCGGAGGAACGAGGAAGAAAGGAGACATGGTGAAGGAAGACTCAGCGTGATGAGAGGTGGTCGTAGGGAAGAAAACAGAGGGAACATGAACCAAGAAGTCTTGGATGAGCTGTGAGATATGAGGACGTTGATAACCAATTCGCAAAGAGGCGTCAGAGTGCAGCTGGCAGAAGCAATAGAAGAGGCCGATAAATCCCCATTTACGTATGAGAGAATGTATGCTGACATCCCAGAGAAATGTGTATTTCCAACGCTTCCGAGCATATACAGCGGGTCCGAAAGTGCTGTGCAGCACTTGAAACAATACACTCTTTCGTTGATGCAATGAGGACAAAATGACGCGGTGCTTTGTCGATATTTCCCCGCGAGCTTGGCTGGGGAAGCATTGGCTTGGTTCGACGGGCTACCAGAAAGATTAATTTCTCCGTTCAAAGACTTACAGAGAATATTCTTGACCACTTACATTACTAGCAACATGCTGAGGCCGGGGATTGAGACTCTATTCAATTTAAGGAGGAGACCCATGGAAAGCCTACGAGGACTGGTGACGAAATGGAGGACGGTATGCAGCGAGCTTGCAAGAAGAGTTTACGAGAAAAATTTCATCCTAGATTTCATGAACACATTAATCCCAATTGATATGTTGTACACTCAATTATTCATTATTTGCAACTCCTTAACCATGAATGAGTTAAGAGAGTACCAAGAGGAGTACATAGCGCTAGAAGAAAAGCTGAGGCAACTCAGGGAAGCAGTACCAATTCCAGCAAAAGAAGGGAATTCAAGGCTATTACCAAGGACAGTTCATGTCTGGAGAATGATCCAAAATATGAAAAGGGAGAGCCATCAACTCCGGTCCCAGCGAAGTTAGTAGTTGTATCAAGAGGAGATCAACAAAGATATGAGGAGTCAAGACGAAGGAATTATGATCCACGAAGCTACAACACGGGATATCAACAAAGAAACAATCAAGGGCCCAGATTTGGAGAGCGAATACCAAGTGCACCATCTTTTGAAGAAATAAAGCTCCCTAGGCTTAACACAACTGTGGAAAAGGTATGGGAAGCAATAATATTAACAGAGGAGATCCTACCACCACCTAATTTGGGAAGAGAACCACCACCGGGAACTAGGAGTCATGATTTCTGCAGATATCACCGCTTTTATGGGAATCATATTAATGATTGTCGAAATATTCAGCGAATTATACTTCGTTTGATAGAGCAAGGCTCGCACATTTCTTAGAAAATTATGTACCACCACCGCCGCCACCTCGTGAAAATCAGCCTGTACACCGAATTGAAATAGATCGAGGAACACAAAGGCTGAATTGTAATACGATAATACATGCAACAAAGAGCATCCAAAATTTCCATGACAATATACTCAAGAGAGTACATAAGAGGGACTTCGAAGGAAACGAAATATTCAACATCAATACGAAGGAACCGTTGGAGGAATGGAAGAAAAGAGAAATAACGTTCTCAACAAAGGATGTACCCGAAGGAGGAAATTCGCACGCAAACCCTTTGGTTATAACCCTGAGTTTTGGGCAATTGACAGAATCTTGGTGGATACGGGGAGCTCCGTTGATATACTCTTTTATCATACATTTAGAACCATGGGATACAAAGACTCGGATCTCATGCCATCGACGTACAACATATATGGGTTTAACGGAGTTGCATCTAAGCCAAAAGGAGAATTAGTCGTAAAGATTTTTGTTGGCGAGCTGGAAACGAAAGTCACAGTGGATTGCATCTACATATCATCAGGCCATACGGTTTCCTATGCCAAGTGGAATCGGCGAGATAAGGGGAGATCTTAAAGACGCGCAGGATTGTATTAAAAAGGATGTCCATAACTGTGAAGAGAAAATAAGGAAGAAAATAGAGCAAAAAAGGAAGGCCTACGAAGAAAGAAGAGCAGAGCGGTTAATGGTATTCACAATTGGGATAAGTGAAGAGGTAGTTGCAACACAGAAAGACATATAAGAGGCGTAGAAAAAAACAACGAACGGAGAGAAGAACTGCGATATGAATCCAGAAAAGGGAAGCCAAGCCGAAATAAAGCAAAGCGGAAAGGCGAAGAAGGGAAAAACAGCTAAAGAAAGCGAGGTAACAAAAAATGAGAAAAAAACTTCCGCCATGAAGGAAAAACGAACCCCACGAGGAGGAGCAAAAACGAACACTAATAAGCGCAGGAAAGTATCGATACAAGAAGCCGAGGAGAGTATTGAAGTACATAATTCTCTAGATAAGGAAGGAAGGGCTTGCGAAGAAGAAAAGATGAAACGATTAAAGGAAGAACTCTATGAAGAAAGATGAAAGAAGGAAGATTTGGTTAGGGAGCGCATAAGGTTGGAAAGGCAAAATGAGAAACTTGTTATTAAGAACAATAATCTAAAAAGGAAGCAAGCAGAAGGTAATGTACAACGAGGAAAATATGCTCTAGGAAGGGCATTAGCAATTGAAGGACGTTGCGAATACCAGTGAGAAAACAAGGGACGAGGAGAAAAAAATGAACGGGAAGACCTAAAAAGAGCCATAGAAAATAACAGAAGGGAATTCTGAGAAAGAGAGTACCTAATGCAGCAATCAATGATGGCCGGTGGGAAAAGAAACAATATCCCAATAACGAAAAAGACAACCGTACTGCAACCCGAAATGATGAATAAATGTGCGAAAAACAAACCATGCAAACCGGAGATAGCGACACTATTCTCGTTAAAGCAAAGGGAAAATGAAAGTTTACGAAGTATGGTGGAGAGATGGGACGTAATTTGTGAGGAACTCAGAGGAAGAATTTCAGAGGAAGATCAGGAACGAAGTGTAATTGAGGGAGTTGAAAAAATTTCAATCTGAACACATTCGCATGGAAGAAAAACACTTATAGTCGAGGAAGGGTCTTAGGAATAAAATAAATGTAATAATTTTAATCCTCAATTGATAATGTATCGAATTTTCAAAAGGATAGCAATGAAATATTGATGAATCGTATCATGAATATGAATTTTCATACTTACAAGATAACAAAAAGAAAGATAAGACCTCGCGTTAGGAAGCAAATAAGATTCACGAAGTAGACAGGTTCTAGGGAAACTTAAAACCTTCGCCTAGGAAGGCTGAGAATCCACGACATGCAAGAGGCAAGACCTAACGCATGCCGTGAACAACTCTCAGAGAGAAAGTTAGAGGCAATAGTAAGACCTATCCGCCGAGGGACCCTTTTATGATGGCCTTCGGTAAGTGGTGCAGAAATATGACCAAGGCGCCAGACGTATTCGGTTGAGCTGTGGGTGCCTGGGACGTCTGGAGCGTTACCGGCCATGTCCGTATGCCAAGTCTTATCTACGATGCACTCGATCCCAAAGAAACCTCATTTAGGTTGTGACTTCGTAACCCCAAGGCATATCGGCGAAGGTGATAAGAAGCCACGAAAACAACTGAATGTCGTATTAACTGGATGGGAGGAGACCAACATGCATGTTAGGGTTAACCTCCTTGAAGGGGAAATCAGGGGGAATATAAAGGATGGCACCCTCCAAATTAGGGAGCTGTGTGACCAAAAAAGACGTCAATGTCATGGGACTAACATTCATGGGAATGTCTATACCTGTCGGATTGTCGCGAGATGGGGAAAAATAAGTGTTAAGGAGAGGTTGATGGATTATTATTCTAGATAGTAATAAGCGCCTGAGAATTCGCCGAATTAAAATCCTTAAAGAAGGATGAGGCACAATAAGACCTTAATTAGGAGGCACAGTAAGACCTTATATAAAGTAACATGTAACAATCAGAGAGAGAATAAGGACTAATTACAACGAGACACTTGATTAATTCCAAAAAGAAAAGAAGGAAAATAAAAAATCTAGCGATATTCAAAGTTTGTGAAACCGCAGTAAAGGCATAGAGACCAAGGGGAAGACATAGTTTGACTTGAACAACTTCGCCTTGATCGGCTAATGCTCAACAAGAAGAAGAGGCAAGTATATACTTTTACATTTTATGTTATTCTTTAGCATTATCCTCGCACGACTCAGCGTTCCGCCAAAGTAAGACTCTGACAAGAAAAGGAAAAGGCAATAACAAGTGACATAAGGAAGTTGAAGAGGGGGACGACGTGAAAAGCATGGACGAAATTTTATATAAGATTTGGCGAAAATTCCTAGTGAACCCCAGGGGAAGAAAGGAGCTCACAAGATTTAAAACATAAGGTTCAAAGCTTATGGGGAGGTTTGGATTAGCCTTGGGCTATACCTTAGAAATACACAAAAGAATAACAGGCGAGTATATGCTTTAAATTTAATTATTCTTTTGAAGTATTTTTTCGGTAAGTATATACTTGACAAAATAGAAAATCATAATAACACAAAATTCAATCAAAAGATTACCCAAAGAAATTAAGATGTTTTTCCCCCCAAGCTTGGGAGCGCCCAGAAAGATAAATTGTTTCAAATATAGTTAGACATAAACATGAAGGAAGAAAAACTAATATTGTTGATGAAGAGGGATGTCATCAGAGAAAGCATCACCCGCTTCACTAGGACCAGCACCAGTAATGGCAGAGGCACCCTTGGATTCTTCCTCCTCGATCTTCGCGTCGTCGATCTTCTATTCCTCGTCATCTTCGCTGAGCCTCTCTTCTTCTCCATAGATGATGCTATCGTCCTTTGGTTGCTCATCATCGGAAAACACCTCCATAGGAAAGACAAGACGAGGAAGGTCATGTTCGTCGCAGAAATTACCAAAAAGAGAAACCAGATAGTCCTGGGTGTTCTTGCGAGCTAAATTGGCTACCTTCGCAGAAGTTACGATCATCTCATCCATGTCAACATTCAAATCACTGACCTCATTCTTCAGACGAGAAACCTCTGTGTGAAATTCATCCCTTTCACGGGAAAGGCGAAGGACTTGGATCTTGTGACGATCTTCAGATTCTGCGAAACTAAACAAAACTACATTAGAAACTAGATATCTGACATAATCGATAGTATTCCGCACTGAACCTAAAGCTACCTTCCATTTGAAAGATAGTTGTTTTCAAGGTTTCTTGGACGTCGGTATGCAAGTGGTCCAACCTGGAGATAGTTAGATACGACTCGTGAAGTTGAACACATAACTCGTGGTAGGAATTATCCCAACCTGTACTGTGACCCGACTTTGAGGTATCTTTGTCATATTGAATGACAAGAGCACCCTTGTTCTTGCGAGAACCTGTGGACTTGGTTTGAGAAGAAGATTTGATAGACCTCGGACGAGATGAGTTATCTAACTGATCTTGAAGAAGTTCCACTTTCTTCTTTAAACAATCGATCTCTTCGTTTAAACCAGCTACCTTGTTATGAGATTTGCGAAGATCAACCACGACTTTAGCTTTATTCTTGATCACGCGCTCGTTATCTTCTTCCAGTCTCTTATAGTTAGCTAGCGACGAGTAATGAAGGTACCTCGAAGTAGTGGGGAATTTCTGACCTGTTGAAGATCAGACCTAAGACGCTCATTCTCGTCGTGAAGATGATAATTTAATTCCTCGTTACGAGAACAATTAATAGACAGGCGGTCCACTTGTGAAAAAAGAGTCTCGACCTTCTCATTCAAAATCAGATTCTCGGACACATAGCAGTCATTTTGGGTCACGAGGTTCAGATTCTAAGCACGAATATCTTCTAGCCAGGAAGATGCTTCGAAGGATCCATTTGGTGTTGCATACAACGAGCTTGACGAAATACAAAATAAGAAAATAACAGAAGTAAAAGCAAATGCAAAAAACGATTCTGCGAGGGGAGGGAACTTACTTAAAAACTTCTCTATCTTCTGAATTTGCTTACTGGAATACTCTTTTTCCTCTTGAAGCTCCTTTGTCAAAACTTTGATTGAGCCTCGTCCTTTTTTGCTTTCTCGCGAACAAGTCTAATGTCCACGAGGCTGGCCAAGTGACGTTAGACCTCCTGCGAATTGAAGAATCGTAATTCAAGAAATAAATCTCGGACAGGAGGAAGGCATAACAGGAAAAGTATAAAAGGCTCACCTGGTTCATCAAAGCTGAGTGTTGTTGGAGAGACAAGTTCATGGAGGCGTTAAGTAGTACAGATGGATCTTGAGAAAGGAAGTCATCAGAACTAAAAGTCACCAGAGATTCTAAGGAAGGAGACCTCATGGATGGGTCTTCGCGAAATTTATCGTAAATCTCTTGGAGAAACTACATGTCCAGATCATAGAGAGGGTTAGATAACACATATGGAGCCGCTTGCTTATTCTTCTCGCCAGCAGAGGGATCCTCTATGGATTTCTTCGGACGTTCAACCTTAGGATGAACAGGAGGATCGGCTACTTTGGGAGGAGGAGTTGTGCAAGGCTGAGAAGGTTGAAGCTTGGGAGGGGTAAAAAGACTTGAAAGTACGACAGAACTTGGAACTGCGGTCAAAGAAGCCAGATCCAACACCTTTCGTTGCCTCTTGGACCCGCTAGAAGAGGGAACACTAGTCTGCGAGATAATGAGTTTGTCAGGGAAAACGACTAAAAAGATAAAGTATGCGAAGAAACAATAATGACGAAGTAAAAATACCTGAGAAGAAGAAGGAGGTGAAACAGGATGATCACGCCTTTTTCGCCCCTTAGTTGACTCATGAACAGGCTGCTTCGCAAGAAGAGAGTCGACCTGTGAAGAATAGAAGGATAAAATTTAAAGACATCACAAGAAGAAAATAATATGCGAGGTAGATACCCGTTTGGGAGTTAAAGACTCGGGAGTAACAACCTTCCCCCTGGGCATCTTGAGAAGACCAACAACAGGCATCATGAACTGAAAGAAAAGGGGAACATAAGAACGAGGTTGGGCCCCGAAGCGAGATAAATCATAAGGAAGAAAAACATACCTCTGCTGGCACAAACCACCAAAATCTCTAGGGGTCGCAACTAGCGAGATAGCAGTGTTTAGGAAGAGGGCCTTGGCGAGGAGCCCCCTTTTCATCAAAACCCCAAACATAAGGGCCACCAACCAGCAGAGGAAACATCGCCCAATCATCATCACAAGAGAGGCGAAATTGGGAATCCACATACAGAAGAGCTTTGGTCGGAGCCATAAAAACATTTTGAACAAAATCAATGCCCCACTCAAGGTACTCTCTGGTAAATTTAGCTGAGTAGTTGGCCACGAAGGAGTCCACGTCAAAGTCACGAGAATCGAATTCTTCAGCTGTTGATGGGACTTGCGAAATACCATTACTTGAGCGAATCCTAAACTCGCTGGAGATGCGAATTGCGTTACCAGAGAGTTGAAAAACTCCACATTGGATCTTCCCCAGAATCTCGAGAAAGATGGGGTTAGAAGGATCGTAAAACGGGAAAGATAGTCCAGCCCTCAATTGGCCCAAAGTGACGGTCATCTTGTCGGACGTCCAAATATCCGACTGAATCCACTTGTAGTTCAGTTCCATGTCCTAGGTAGCAGAAACAGGAGGACTCACAGAAGAATCAACGACGGGAGTTAGGGTTAAACCCATATTTTGAAAATATGCTTGGAATTCTTCAAGAGATTTGAGTGAGATAGTCGCGGAAATCTTCTTGGGTGCCATGATAACGAAAAAAGAGTAAAATATTGAGAAAGATAGCAACAATGGCAGAAGAATGAGAAAGCGCAAAAACCAGATGAACACAGAATAAGGGAAGAGGAAAAGAAACCCCAGACCTAAATCAAGTGGGATATAAATAGCACATAAAAATGATCGGCTTAGTGGGTTGACGACACGTTCGAGGTATGCTAACCGGTAATAGACGGTTACTTAGAAAACGTGGACACGTGGAAGCAGGGAAGTGGAGAACGTGGCGGTTCGGGAATCCAAAGCGATTCTTATTCCATTCTCGTATGACTTGAATAGAATAAAAAAACGCAAAATGTGGGTACACGAAATAGACTCGCCATGTGTTGAACACAGAAGGAAGAAGCATGACTAGGAAATCTCACTTAAAGATCTCAGTCAGGGACTTGTCAATTCGAATGTCAGAATTACCTCATCATCGACCAATCCCGCGAAGTATCATACAGAAGTAAGGAGACTTACACGAGGAATATAAGTTACGAAATACCAAGATAAAGTACCCAACAAGATGCCAACGAAGAAACCAAAAGGGCGAAGTACGGTAACTTGGTTGAAAAGATAGATCGCGAAGTAACTATATTGGGGAGCAAGAAAAGAGACAGGTGTCCCGACAAGACCACGTGAAGATGTCGAAAGAAGGGGAAAAACTTTATGGAAAATGAACTGGGCGAAGTATAAAGCATCCCCTAAAGAACTTGGCGAAGTAAACTGAGTTGTACCCCATTAGGGTTGATTGGCCTATAAATAGAGGTCCTTGGGCAAGGCATGAGGGGAGGATTTTGGAGAGAGAGAAACAGAGCTTAGGGTAGAGAATGATATTAGGGTTTCCTTGTGTTCAAGAACTTGTATTTTGTTTCCTTAGAATTCATCAATAAATATTTCTTGGTTCATATTACTTTATCATGTCTTAGATCTTGATTGTTTTCCTTTTTGGGTGTACTACTGGATTTCCAGCAGTTACACTTATACATACATGGGCGCATGTATATAGTTGTTGTATCCCAGTTTTCATTGTTTTTTGATCCGCTTCGTGAAATAAAGAGTTTCATCAGTTTTTTGCTTTTCTTTCATGTTTCATCATATAAGTAATTTCATTGAAGCCGTTTCAGTTAAAGAGAAGAAGAAAAATTGAAATTCATATTAAGTTTTTCAACGATTTGGTATAAGAGTGGAAAATTATAGTTATACTTTGCTCGATAAAGTTGGCGAAGGAACCTTCGGACGTGTCTGGAAAGCTAAAGATAATCTAAGTGTTGATGGCTCTAAAATTGGAGCAATAAAGGAGATGAAGAAACCATATTCGTCCATGGAAGAATGTCTTGAACTTCCAGAAGTGAAGGCATTAGTTAAACTCTATGGGGATCCGAATGTCATCGCATTCAGAAAAGTCATCTACGAGAGTGGAGTGTTTTATTTGGTATTCGATTATGTAGAATCAACTTTGTATCGCCTTATGCATGATAAGATCAATCATTTTACGAATCCTGAGTTACTAAACGGGTTATTGGAGAACAGAATTGTATACACATAATCCATCACCTGCCACGTGGCGAAGGAATCACACGTGGGACACACACGACTCTTGAACATCGAGATATGATGCTACGTCCCAACACTCAAGGGGCACATGTCATCTCCACCTACTCGTCATCAGAGCCATCCAACGACGGAGGACCAAGGGTCACTAGAAAGGGAAGCTACTGCGAAGTACCATAGAATACTAAAATATCTACTTTACTCAATCCCGAGGAAGATCCAAGATTAAAGGTAGGGATGAGTCCCACTGACATGGATGTGATGGGGATACCAGACAGTTGTCTGACGCGTGCGGACTATCCCAACCACCCGCATTAAATGATATGAGCATAGGATACGTGTCAACTATCCTATGGATAAGAAGGAGGCGTCCCAACGTTGCAGTTAGTTACCATTGAAGCCATCGGTATATTACGAACATACCATCGGGATCAGCATAGAGTCCGAGACGATAACGACACAACTGTCCTTAGAATAAGACCCCACACGCATACTCTATAAATACCCAGCTTGATGGAAGCAGAGGGGCTCGACCAATTTTAGAGAGAGTGAGATATAGTTCAAGAAAGAAATTGTAAGAGTAAGTATGAGTTTCATTTCCCTCCTAGCTTCCTTCCTCACTTAAAGTCATTCAATTATCTTTGTAATCCCTTTCAATACATAGTGAAACACCAACCCTCGTGGACGTAGGTCTTAGTGCTGAACCACGTAAATCATTGTCTCATTTATGTTCTGCACTTATATATGATCTTCGTACTTTAACGTTATGCATCTTTTAAGTCATCATAGGAATCCCTATGATGAGAAACAAGGACGTGCCCGAAGGCTCAGAGTTTCCTTTTTTATCGCTCTTATGATATTTTATGTATATACTATCTCCTTGTCAGTTTTACTAACACTGCGAATATTGTTTTTGCACACGAAGATACCATCATTATTTCTGTGTTCACAAGGATAGGCCTTTTTTCGGAGTCTGAAATACGAGGATGGTCTCGTCAAATCTTGCAAGCTGCTGCACAGATGCATCGTCCTGGTGGATATATGCATCGAGATCTAAAACCAGATAACTTGCTGGTCAGTAAAGATGGAGAGTCAATAAAGATTGCAGATTTTGGTCAAGCTAGGGAAATTGATTCTAAATCACCGTGTTCAGATTATGTTACCACACGGATGTACCGCGCACCTGAAGTGCTGTTAAACTCGGTTTCGTATACCTCCGTTGTTGATATGTGGGTGATTGGTGCTATAATGGCCGAACTGTATTCGTTTCGTCCTCTTTTTCCTGGTTAGAATCGAGCAGATCAGATGTATAAGATTTGCAGTGTAATCGGAAGTCCAACATATGAGTCGTGGGCAGAAGGAATACAACTAGCAAATTCCTGCGGTTACAAGTTTCCTCAAGTACATCCATATGGTATTTCTACAATGATACCATCTGCTAGTCATGAGGCTATAGATCTGATTAAATCCCTTTGTTCTTGGGATCCAAAAAACAGACCAACAGCTATGGAGGCTCTGGAGGTTCCTTACTTTGCGCCTGATATGCGTGAATTGCCAGAAGCGACAACAAGTGCAAAATTGGAGCAGAAAATATATCCTAATAAGACTTGCTTTGGTGAAAAACTTCTTGGCCCTTTCTCCCCTGTTGGAGATATTACAATTGAAGATATGTTAAAGAGGGTTTGGGCAGATGATACAAGTGCAAAGTTCGAGCAGAGAATATATCCTAATCAGACTTGCTTTGGTGTAGAACTTTTTGGCCCTTTCTCCCCTGTAGAAAACATGACAAGCCAAGATCTGTTTGAGAGTGTTTGGGGTTGCAGTTTAGATGCCTCTTTGAGAGAGCTAGCTCATCAAGAGAAGTAGACAGCAGCAGCAGCGCATTCTTTCTAAAGTTGGGGATCGGCAAAGATGATGCAACAAAAGTGTATGGAGATTCTTTGATTTGTCTAACAATTAACTTCCCCTTATTTTCTTGTCTTCGTTTTTCTTTTAAAGCTTGCATGCATGGCTTATGTTCATGTTTTTTAATTTAGAGTGAGCAAGAATTTGAAAAAAAGTGTACGAACTTAATGCTGATATTTTGATACTCTTTCTTCGACTCTCGATTGTGCTTTTAAGTAAAACTAAAAGATACTGAAATAAAATAAAAAAAAAACTAAGTTTTTAACAAGAATTATTATTCCATGGTTCCACACTAAGTTGAGTACAGTAGGTATGACCCTAGATTGAACCATTTCCGAGTTTCCACCATTGCACTCCATACAATGATTGCACGGATAGTTGGACTAAACCCTTGGTTAGAAGTGATAATCGGGTGAGTATTATACGAAACCAAATTGCTGTCTTAAATGAGATTACAAGCATCATTAATTACCGTTTCTGGATCATTTATACCATCATGACATTAGTTATTGTTTCCATGACCATAGTATCCCTTGCCAGAGGCTCATGGAAATTGTTTCTTTCCCTAGTCACAGTGGTCATTATTTCATTTCTTTGAGAGAAAAAGTGAATGTTCCTGCAATGAGTAAGGCCCAGTGCTAAGCTTCAATATGGACGATGGAGTCATGGGAGTTGGGATTTCCAACAGCATTTTAAATTTGAGTGGTCGTTTATGTAGTTGATTCGCTAATAGATTGAAAGAAAAGGGAAGATAGAATTGTATCCTGGAATACGAAAAGTAAAAACTCAGAGTTTCTAACAAAAAAGATTGTTCCCTGGTTCCACAATTGAGTATAATAGGTATGACCCGAAAATTGAAAATCTAAAGAATTCTCACAAAAGAGAGCTGGAAACATAAAAGAGGTAACAACATACAGATTCGCCTTAGCCCAACGTTAAATATTTTCACTCTGAAGATGGCCCATTTTTGATTTTGACGCAACAACACATGAAAATATCTGCTCAAGTGAACAAATAAAACCTCGATACAGGCAAAATACATACAATATTTATTATTATTAGGCATGATATCAGCTCGTCATTTCCCATCGATGAGCCTCTTCTTAACTTTTTCCATTTATTTCCAATAAAAAAAGGAGGAAAACCAACTCATGCAAAATAAATAAATGAATCTCACTTCTGATAACTTCACACTGATCTGCATATAACCCAAATAAAGCTTTCACCCAATATGATCAGCCAAACCGCGGTCATTAAAAAAATAGATGCAACATCAAATCAGCAACTCGTCAAAGAAAATGCCTAATTGTTTAGAAGAATATGTTGGAAAGTTGGTACTCAGAGGATGGTATTCAGAGAACAGAAAAGTATGTTGTGACACTAAGCTTCAAAGCCTTTTGATTCTTTTTAGAAAATATTTCGACCCTTCCCAAATAATTGGCGAGTGCAATTAGTCAATGAATAATGCTTTTAGGATATGATAAAGCCCTAACAACGTTGTTGGATTCAATAGTTGTGTAGGATCCAAATATCGCACAACGGTAAGAGTTTGCAAAATTATAGATAGAGCCTGCGAAGTTATAGAGAGAGCTTGCGAGAATGTAGTTTGGGCGCGAGATAATATGAGCTATACTCCACTACATATGAGTTGTCATACACTATGTAAACACCTATATAAAGGGAAAGTCAGAGAGAGAGAAGAGGGTTAGAATTTGTATTATTATTATTATTTCCTTCTTCTTCCTCTACCAACTTAGAGCTCCAAATACTCATTAATGGAATCTCCATGTAATCAAGATGTAATTACAAACAATCATAGTGAAGATCCCTAACTCCGTGGATGTGGATTAAATTGATCGAACCACGTAAATCTTGTGTCTTATTTTCTATTTTCATTATGTTTATCTTTATTTTCATATCAAATAAGTTTAGATCTAGAAATCATAGTCATGATAATACAAGGGGTGTGTTGTAGGATTTCCTGCAACTACAAGTTGTACTCCCTTGATCCAACCAAGAGCACACAGTATTTAGAGTCTGATGATGCTTAGAGAAGATATAAAACATAGATTTTTGATGTGTTGAAATGGGAGAAGGACTTCGCTATTTAAATAGTAATTCATGTCTTTTGGAGATTTCTTTCTATCTTCAATAGACGCTTTCAACAGGTACCATTAATGGTATCTCTTGAAACAAACCCTATGGGAAGATACACATAGATAAAAATTTCTGGTAACCGATACAGGTCGAATACATCCGGGAGTTACCCCTGCCCTCCCCCCCCGGATTGCGACAAACATTTATGAAAATATCCAACAGAATAGAACATTTCGAATGTAGATACATCCTATTAGTTTTTAACATCGACAAGATCTACAAGCAAGAAACTGCAAATGTTATTGACAGATCTACATAGGTTATTGTTCTATATAAAGGAACAACAAGAGTAAAAATAACAACTACCAATAACCTAGAAGTTGTAAAACAAAGACAGTAAATAAAGATAAAGAGGAGTTACAGATAACACATTTGTTACACGGGATAAATAAGAAAACAAACTTATACTTCTAACTCTCCGCCTCAATCTGATGGAGGGTGAAAACAATGCATCATTTGAAAAGCCAAGTTGTAAAAGGTAGTAGAAGCAAGTCCTTGGGTGGAAAGGTCAGCTAGCTGTCGATAAGAAGGTATGAACTGAACTACAACAATTCCAACATCCATCAAATCTGAAACAAAGTGATAATCAACTTCAATGTGTTTTTTCATAGCATGGAAAGATGGATTTGCAGCTAGAAACTAAGCACCCATGTTTTCACAGTAGATTAAAAGAGGTTTAGTATAAGTAGTGAATAATTCTTCTAACAGATCACTTTTGCATCTAAGACACTGAAAGCTTTGTACTCAGCCTCTGTGGAACTTCTCGAGACGATTTTTGCTTTTTATAGGACCACGAGACTAGAGAATTTCCTAAGAAACCACAATAGCCTGAAGTAGAGCGATTTATATCAGGGAAGCCATCCCAATTAGAGTCAGAATAACTAGTAATGGAACTAAGATTTCCAACTCAAATAGTAGTGCCAGAGCCAATTGTGCCTTTGAGATACCTGAGCACTCTTTTTACAGTAAGCATGTGCGTAATTGTTGGAGAGTGCATGAATTGAGAGATATAGTTGACTGCAAAGGTGATTCAGGTCTTGTGAGAGTAAGATATTGAAAACCTCCAACTAAACTTATGAGTTCCAGATGATTTGTGAGAATATCACCATCATGTAAAGTCCCCTTTTTCAGTAGATGCAGGACTATCACAAGGTTTACATTTGTTGATACATGAAAATAATTTCCCCTTAATAGGACTAGGAGTCCCTAGAGGAAGGGTAAGCCTATGAGTTAACATGGGGACTTAGAGACTAGAGCTGAAGGCCGAAAGAGTATATCCATGGAGTAGGAAGGATAAGGAATGAATTAATAGAGATGTGGAAGGTTTTATTGACAGGAGTGGCAATAATGGTAAATAAGGAGGTACCTATGACATGTGGCATAATGTCATAAGAAGAAGGATTTTGGGAAAAGCCTATAAAATAAAGGACATAGTACAATAGAAAGCAAGTTCTCTCTCATACTATTCTAACAAAAGTTGTTGTAATGTAAGAAATGTCCATTCACATACAGATTTCCAGATAAATTTATGGTGTCACTGTTTTTCGAATTCTGAGGGATTTAGTATAAGGATTTAACTAAGAACTCCCCATTTGTTGTTAGAGTCCATCTCAGTCTATCTTGTTTCAGCACCCATTATTCATTTGTTTTTAGTAATTATTTTGCTCCATTTTTTCAATGACATTATCAAAGGATTAAAGCTTACACTGGTTTATAAAAAGAGGAGCACCTAATGTCTTTAAGATGTCTTTTTTTTTTCCAGAATCCTGTATAACCCAGATGTTTGGCCTGAAGTCGAGATGAAAATATTTAATTATGACATTTAACAAATTCTAACAACTACTAAATTTTTTTTCCTTAAACAATAAATTAAACAGTCACCGACAAAGAACATGTGTTAGATTGGGGGAGCAGTTTTGTCAATTTGATACCTTGAAAAAAAAATCTTCTTAGAGAATTAGGAGCCAGAAAAGAGTTTTCATATACGGTATGAACAAGGGGGACAATAGATCCCCTTCCTAATGCCCCTTTAAGGATTAAATTCTTCGCAAGGATTCGCATATAAAAGGGCAACTATAGAGGATGCAGAAATGCATTGATAAAGGATCAATTGGCACCAATATATCCTCACTAAAGCGAAAGGATTTTAAATTTTTTATCAAAAAAATCTAGCTTACCCTGATGAAAGTTTTCGACATGTCAATTTTATTTTATCTTTTTTGATCGGTCAAATAGAAATTTCATTGAAAAAAGGCACTTAGGGGGGTACCTTAACCCAATGATTAGAACCAAACAAAAAAGGGTAATCGAAAGGGGATTCAACTACCCAACAAAACAAACACAAAAAATACTGAGGCCGGTATAATTAATCCCGTAAAGAGATCACCATATTTGTCGTAAGACCTAATGTTGGAGCATAGCTCGGTCGACCTCGCATGCGTTGCTATCTCAAGCATGTTTGTCAATGTTAGTGATCAAAACTATAAGTCTTGATTTCTAGCCTACATGGGTAAGTCTCGGACTAGGATATAAAAGCATAGTTGAGCTCAAGGACTCCATGGCGATTCATCATACAACGACGAAGATCTACTCAAGGAACCGTGGAACTTCATCAACAAAAAGGTATGTGGATACTTGAACTTATCTATCACTCAAAAGTCTATCTCTTTTATCTCCTACTTCTTATGAGACAAAAGTCATATGCTATATAGACTGGATCATACACATTTGATATTTCGAGCCGAGTATATCTCGCCTATCTATATCTCGAAATCATGTGTTGGTAAAGCGTTTCACCTTGATCAAGTGTATCTTCACCTAGTGACGAAAGTCATGAAAAGTTTCAATTACTTTGGGAATTGCTCTGACGCGAAACGGTCTGTGAATAACAACTATATAACGTCCTATGAGAATGTCTCAATGATTGGAATGAGAGTTTAGATTACATAACCATGTATTCCTTAATCCGAAGTTTTCGAACTTTGTTGATTGAGAGAAACCGGAGGAATTGGCTTTGCCAAGTCCGCGAACTGACGGAAGTTCTTGTACTGAGAATTTCTGCTGGGATTTTCCAAGAAACTCGTTTGCATGTAAGTCCGCGAACCTAGTCCGCGAACTGGCGAAAGTCTCTTTGCCGATATTTTCTGCTGAGTTTGGAAAACTCCACCGGTTGTCTTAAGTCCGCGAACTTGTTTGTGAGTTTAAGTGGTTATGATCTAAATATGTGCTCTGAACATGAAACTTAAATTACTAAGGAATACTTTATGCAAACCGTTGTTATAAAGTTCATGAGCCGATTCAATCGAATCGAATCATCTTTGTTTCAATTGTGTCTTGTGTAGTTACATAAGATCTCATAGCTTGAACAACTCTTTAACTAGTTCATTTGAGTCAATTGAACTAGTTATGGTGAAGAAGAACAAGGTTAATATGAAATGCTCATATGGTTAACCTTTTGGGTTACTATGTTGAACCAACATACACATACACGTACACGTTTGGGCATGGTTTCCACAAACCCAGTAAACGTCTACCCAAGTGTGTGTGACAATCTAAGTTTTCGATCTAATGGTTGAGAAATATTAGCTTGAATCTAAATAAGGTTTTCATCTAACGGTGAATATGGATTGCTTTGTAACTAAGGCAAAACCCTGATTTGAAGACTATATATAGGAGACATCTATCATTGTGCAAAACTAATCCCCACACGTCTGTGTGATACTAGTGCGCTCGCTAGAGTCGATTCTCCTTTAACCTTTGGTTTTCTTCTCTAAAACCAGGTTAACGACTTAAAGAATTCATTGGGATTGTGAAGCCAGACCGATACTACTTTTATCGTAGTTGTGTGATCTGATCGTGCATCTTCTATCGTACAAGTACAATCTTTGATTAGATTGAGATCGTGAGAGTTCTCCGATAGGCAAGATAAATAAGTCACAAACATGTTCGTCTCACTGTTTGTGATTCCTCGACAAACCTCCTGTGTAGTCAGGAAGGATTGTAGAGAGGTGATTGTTTAATCTAGGTTGTTTTTCGGGAATATAAGACCGGATTATTAATTTGTTCCTGTTCACCTTGATTTCATATCTTAAGACGGAAAAAAACCTAGGGTTTATCTGTAGAAGACATATTTATCCTTTGATAGACTTTTCTGTGTGAGACAGATTTGTTTATTATCAAGTCTGCGATTTTGGGTTGCAGAACTCTTGGTTGTGGGTGAGATCAGCTAAGGGAATCAAGTGTGCAGTATCCTGCTGGGATCAGAGGCGTAGGAATACAACTGTACCTTGGATCGGTGGGAGAATGATTGGGGTTCAACTATAGTCCAAACCGAAGTTAGCTTGGAGTAGGCTAGTGTCTGTAGCGGCTTAATACAGTGTGTATTCAATCTGGAATAGGTCCCGGGGTTTTTCTGCATTTGAGGTTTCCTCGTTAACAAAACTTATGGTGTCTGTGTTATTTCTTTTCCGCATTATATTTTATATAATTGAAATAATACAATTGTGTGTTCGTGATCATCAATTGGAAATCCAACCTTTGGTTGTTGATTGATATTTATTGATCCTTGGACATTGGTCTTTGGCACCGTCCAAGTTATTCCTTGTATTTGATAAAGACTCGCTATTGATTTTAACTTGAGTAAAAATCAAATCAAGAGAGAGATATTAACTCCTTGAGGTACTTTTATCTAGATTGAGTCCGACTGTCTAGTTGATTCTCTAGCAAAGTATTTCGGAGTTAGTCCATACAGATTTCTAAGCGAAATATTGGGTGGTGTTGTTAGACCCCCGTTTTTTCAATTTGTATCAGAGCAGGCAAACACGTTTAAGACCTAACAAGTCCGTGTTTGTAGCGATCTGACTCTATGGTAAAGAGTACTATCTCTGACAATGCAACATCAGCACAAGACTACTCAGATAAGTTTCAAAGATCTGAAACCACTGAGGAAAACTCCTTCTCGTCTCCTTTAGCCGAATCTAAATTCAACTGGAGGAAATCTCTTGATGAACAGTTGGATGATCTCTTGGATGATAGTGATTCTGAAGAAGGACAGAGTCTTGATGAGGAAGTTTCTCAATACATCAAGTTGTTTAATCGTGAATTGAAGGAAACAAGGACAACTGCTTGCTTGAGAAAGTATATGGGTCCTCTCTGTCAAGAAAACAGAACATTGAGAAAACTCTTCAAAAGTTATGATGGTGGATACAAACTGTTACAATCTACCGTTAAAGATCATGAAAAAGAGGTTCGCTCCAAAAAATCTGAATGTGATAATCTTCTTAGTAACCTTTGTATATTAAAAGAGAGGCTTGCCGAAACTGAAGCAAGATGTGAATCTCAACAGAAGAGTTTGAATGACAAAGAACGCAGTCTTCTTATCAAAGAGAAATCCTTGGAAACCAAACTCATTGCTTCTCATAATAAGGTAAAATCACTGGAAGAGAATCTAAATAGGTTCGGTTCTAGCTCTACAAAACTGTCTTCTATGTTGGGAGCCTGTAAAGAACATCATGACAAACGTGGTCTGGGATATAAAGGAACACACACTCCTAACAGTGGTAAGAATAAGTTTGTTAAAGCTGTTAATATTTCTCCATGTGAAGAACCTGTGTCAGCTTGCAAAAACGAGGATTCTACTTCTTCTAAATCTGCTCAAAAGAGAACTACTGAACGTAAGTCCTT